>NC_083314.1:100708110-101008110 GCF_963455315.2 Globicephala melas
AACAGTAACAACTGTGCACTAAATGCTTTTTATTTAACAAGCTAACTTAAGACAACTCAAATGCCTAAAGGAATCTCCATGGCTTACTCACAGATGCCCATTACCCTCACATGCCCTTCACTCCTATCTTCTATTTTTCTCATGCTTTTTCTCCTAATCCTCCTTGGCCTGCCTTTCTCTGTTTCTATTCTCTTAGGAATTCTTTCCTCCATGCTCTATCATTCTCATAGACATACACAGTCTACTTTTCTAAATTTTCTTTCCGTTCCAACTCTTCCTTCTCACTCTACCCGGAGCTCCGTGTTCAGTCTTCCTCTGCAGAAGCCTCAGGGGTACCATTTGTGCTTTCCCAAAGGAAGCAGCGTTTTAGGTAGACGGTCATTGTGTCATCTACACAGCCATATTAGAATTACTTCAGTTACTCTAGGTGAGAGATAGCATTAACAAAGCCAAGTTCAGTAGCTGAATGAAGAGAAAACTCTATTCCACAACTCAGACAAAAAGAACCTCAACAGGCATCTTCCACATACATGCCTTCAGATACCACAAAGCTAGCCAGGTCACAGCTGAGACAGGTCTCCCCATCCCACTCCCTCATTAAGTTTAGCATTATCATTAGAGTCATGTGTGAGGTGGAGTGGGGGTAATGGTAATGCAGGAGGAGATGGACATGGACAAGAACCCAAATCGTGGCTCCTTAAGTGCTGTGTCCCCAGAAAGATATTTAGCTCTTTGAGTTACAATTTGCTGATTTAAAGAAAGAAGGATAGGGCTTCCCTTGTGGCACAGTGGTTGAGAGTCCGCCTGCCGATGCAGGGGACACGGGTTCGTGCCCCGGTCCGGGAAGATCCCACATGCCGCGGAGCGGCTGGGCCCGTGAGCCATGGCCGCTGAACCTGCGCGTCTGGAGCCTGTGCTCCGCAACGGGAGAGGCCACAGCAGTGAGAGGCCCGCATACCGCAAAAAAAAATAAAAATAAAAAAAATAAGGATAATAATGCCTTCTCGATATTACTTTAATACAAATAATCCAGTTCTCAGGATTAAAGATAATGTATACAGGGTCTGTCATATAAAGGAGGCTTGAAATTGACTATTCCTTGTTATTATTGTTATCATTATTATTAATATCCCTTTGAGATTGGTAGAAGGCACCCATTTTTTTCCTACTAGAGGAAAGTAGGACAAAGATTACTATGAGTGATTCATCCATGAAGACACAGTAAGATAGTGGGGGAGCCTAGGAATAGCATAGAATTCCTTAACGGCGGGTTCTATGTTCAATACTTGGTCTCGGTATTTGTGGAAATGTCCTCATTTAGTCTCTGTGAAACTTAGGACTCTATTATCATCTGTACTTCATTTTTGTTTTTCACCAAAGGACTTTGCACATCGTGACCCTAAAAGAGGAGGAAAGATTTTTCAGCTCATCTCTGTTGGTGGGTGGACTACTTCTTTGAGTGGACTATCTATGCCATCTAGAAAAGGGAAAAAACCTACAGCTACTATTTTGGTACGTGCAATGCAGAAATGTTGTCATTTTGTGCTTCCTACTGATGCTAAAGTTTATGTAAAAGGAAATCAGCTAGCTATATTTCCCAGCAAGATCATATGAGTTATATAATTTTCACATAGATCTTGAGCTAAAACAGAAATCTTGTGAATTAATGTTTGCTACAATTAAGATACAGTGGACACTTTCCAGTGGGAAAAAAATAAAAAACATATTAAGGTCTGTCAAGACTCCATAACGTCTAGGCATGACGTTCAGACTGAACTAACCAGGTTATCTTTGCTCAAACAAAGGCTTTTTGAACTTCTTCAGGCAGGATGGTAACAGAGAAAAGATGGCCTTTACTCCTGAACACAATGTCTAGTTTACTGACCCTAAACTGTAGTAATTAACCTGCATGAACAAAATCCTGAAACATATCCATTGTTAAGTACAATATTCAAATTAGTGAAAACTTTCTATATAATTTCAAGTCTGTCGTGTTTACAATATTTTGAATCTGTAATACTTCAGGTAGAGTTATTTTACACTCAGTGGAGAGAGGCTATTCCTACTCCCTCTGTGTTTGTGCATGCCTGTGTGTGTGTGTGTGCATGTGCGTGTGCGTATGTGTATGAAAAACAAGAAATTTCAAACTATCTGCATCTATAGCTTTATAAAAATACTTTGCATATAGGCCAAACACTGCTCTTTTACCTCCATAAAGTAAACATTAGATTAGTAATAAAAATTTATGCCATAAAGCAGAATGTTTAAATGAGAAGAATCTTTTTCCCATTTATTTATTAAGAACTTGTATCTTTTTGGGTTAAAGGGTAATTTATCATTTGTTTATATTACATACTGAGTCAATGTGAACCCATATCTTGGAACAGGATGACTAATGAGAATGAAATTGTGAGTCTGAGCACAGGTGGGACCGTTGTAACGCTTGTCATAAAGGAAATGCATTAGGCACGCAGACAACCAGCCTTCTCACGTCTAATATTGGGTTAGTAAGCTGAAAGACCTTTTACTATTTCTAGGCGTGCTGCCGGGTGCAATTGCACTGTAAGTGATACAGCCGTCACTTGGAGAGTGCTTTGGAACTTTAAAGGCAAGAGAAACCTTTTCTTCCGTGGAATGTTCCTTTTAACCTGCTTTCTGTTCAACCTGATAAAGCTTTGGATATGCTTGTTTGAGAGTTCCTTTCATAATTTGACTTTTCTTTTCCCACATCGAACAATGCAAAACTGAATTGTCAAGCTTGTTTATAAAGTGAGGTACCATCTTGGAAATCATGGTGTGTTTTCAAATCACCATGTAATATTGATATTTTTAATTACTGTCAACCATAAACCCCTTTATCAGCATAAACAATTGGCAGCATAAACCAAAGATGTAAGAAAAAATTAGTTCTATCCATTAACTTAACGTTTGTTTAATATCGAGTTTGGTGGTCAGCTGGGACATGATTACCTGATTTTAGTGACTGAACACCTTGGCCTATATATAGGATATAATCTCTATACCCTGACACCATGCAAAAGAAACTGATACATCCTGAGTGCCTAGCTCAGGTATGATATATGGTATCTTTCATGCTTTAACCTCATAATATAGCCTAAGATATATGGTTATTATAATTTCTATAATATATGAATACATATATTTATATTACTTCATATAATTTCTATTACATATGTAGAAACTGAGGATGAGAGAAGTAACTTGGCCAGAATTATCCAAGTAGTATGTGGCGTAGGTGATATATGAACCAGGTCAATCTGTCTGTAAGGCCCAGGTTTTTCTGCCTTAATTCAGTCTAACTTGATTTTAGCCTCCTCTGGTTGGAATGAAAGTTGCTCCTCGGTTTCCTAGTTAGTTTCTTCATATTTCATGCCTATCATGAATAGCAATTTGAAACAGCCTGAACTGCTTGAAGAAAGGCAAAGTTTAAACTGTCCATGGTGTCACTGACTTGAGACCCAGAGACTGTTTTCTTCTCTAAACTTTCTTGAGAGCATCTTCTGTTACAGAGAAACTTTATTTGGGATGGTAGAAAGATGTGTTAGTCTTTTCCTGTATTATTTCTGACTTTGGTAATATGTTAAGAAAGACCTTTCTCACTGTAAAATCTAAAAATATACTTCTGTGTTATTATTATTATTTAGTTTTTTAACTGTTTCTTAAAAATCTAAATCATTGGTCTGTCCAGAATTTATTTTTGTATGGTATATGGTAGGAACCTAACTTAATTCTTAGGTCCTATTTTCTCCTCAAATTCTGGTCCTTTTTGCCTCTTTGTGTTCCTTAAATTATTGTCTGAAGTAACAGAAAAGGCTTAAAATATGTTCTTTGGGCTGATATGTGATGAAAGATTCACTCATGTTTCACTTTTCCATTTTAATTACAAAGGTCTGGGGAAACTTTGGAAGCAAAGTGCCATTACTCTAGAGCACTTTACTGACATGCTAATTCATGCTATATTTATTCATCCTCCAAAGCAGCTACAAAGCTCATTCTCACTGGCCTCAAAATGAGTCATTCCAAAGGAGTTCAGTAGTGCATTCTGTCAACCCCTTAAATAATTGGTGTACTAATGTCTTCCCCCATTTTCTGGAGGCTCTTCAGAGGTTCATCATGCATTTAAGTTTCAGAGAGATCATTTGCAATCCACTTTTGTGGCTCTCCCTTTGAAATCTGTTACCCCAAGACATAATGTCATAAATGCGCATTGAAACTCCATGAACTGTCCTCAAGTAATTGTTCTATAGCTTGCCCTGCTAAGGAATTTGTAGAGGGTATCTGAATGGGTCAAAGTGAAGGTAATGATTTTGGGCTATTTCCACTCATGGAAAAGAATTAACATTTGTGAGATGTTTGTTCCTACAGACACATTTCAAATGCATTATGAGGCATTGTTACTTTTAAGATTTTAGATTAAAAGATAATGTACTCCTGTTAAAGGTACCTCAAAAGTGCACACATAGATTCTTTTAAGGCACATCCTTAATTCTCTGGTTTGCGTCCTCTTTCATGAAAGTATTTTCCTCGAAGCCATACAGCTGCAATCCAAATGTGGTCAGCTTCTAGCTGACCTCAGGTGCTCCGTCCTGGAGGCAGAAGCCAGCAATTAACTGATGTCTCCTAGACAGATGTAATAGATCCAGACGTGAATGAAAGTGCTTTTGGACAAAACCACAGTGGATTAGCAATGCGACAAGTGGCCTGACAGGATTTAACTTCAAGGCAGGGATCCTGTCTCTCTATTCCTTTACCCCTTTCACCATGGAATCTTCTGTGCCCACATGTTTTTTCTCGATAAAACTCTTCATTAGCTTTCAACAAAATTATCTAAACCATGGCCTCAAAATCCCTTGTGAAAAGAGGAAGGGCAAAAATAAATGAATCAATTAATTACTTTAAATAAACAGGTCAATTTTTTTCCTTCTTTTCTATGGGTCATGGATGAAGGAGTCACCCATCATTTCTCTGAGACTTATGCAAATCACGTACATCTTTCTTAACACTGAAACCATTTTTAAAATTTGCGAGACCTAAGAGAAACTTGCACATATACTACTGTCTGTAAAAACAATCTGACAATGTCTCTTCTCCCAAGTTTCAAGACAGTAACTATCCCTCAACACAGATAAGCCTCACAATCATCAAATACAGAATCTACTCTCTGTACTTGGAAGTGCTAAACCTCCATATTTGGCTGAAAAGACAGCCAAAGAAGGATATTTATAATTCAGCAACCGTCTTATAATTCTCTATGCAATCCAGGCTCTAATTACACAGAATATAGTTTTATGCTTAAAACCATATGATTTCACTAAACCTATCCAATACATCTCTTCTCTACCTATGATTTAATAAACCTCTTGCTTAAAAATGTCTTCCTAATGCAACGGACCACAGTGCATGGAATCACTGTACCTGTCAATCTTTATAACCCTCCCATAAATTTTTCCTTCTTAAATGCTGCATTTTGGTAAGTTAGCAGTTCATTTATGAATACATCTGCATGTTAACTGCTTATCTGTAATACTGCTCAGCACAGAATAAATGCACACGTACAAATCATGTAAAATCAGATGATGTCACTTATTTTAAAAATATTATACATACATACATATACATATGTATACATATATTTGTGTATATGCAGATGATTTTTGTTAACCATGGAAAAGGGCCAACCAATTGATGCCTAGAGATGTGGACCCAATTTTAGAAGCTGATGTGAGCACCATAGTAATTTTAATAGGGTTAGGGCTTTTGGTTTTGTTTTTTGTGTAATAAAGAAATCAATATTCCTAATCCTACGTAAACATCCCCAGCCCCCATACACCCCGGGCATGGCTGTGTGTATTTGAATTCCTATAGGAAGCTCACAGAGTTCTAGATACGTAGTCGCAGGTTGAGGACACAAATCCCGAAATATCGGTATCATGGCCCCTCTGGGCCACTGATGACGCTGTGCACCCAGGCGGTCCAGGAGGGCCAGGGAACTAGCCCCACACTCACTCACACAGGTATCTCCCGTCTGCAGGCCACCTAGCAGTGGCATCGCTACTGTTAATCACCCCTGGCTAGCGGGCACTCACAGACACACTCGGGGGAGCTCCCGAGAAACCTGGGGGAAGGGGGAGCGTGGGGCATTTAGGGGCAGCAGCGCGCACCCAGGCACGGGCTCCGCGCCTCCAACACCGTCCGGGACCCGAACTGGCTCCGGAGCCACCCGGAGGATCTGCATTATGCCAAGGCGCTGGGCCAACTCACCTCCACGAAATAAAAGCAGGGCAGGAGGGTCACGCTGTCCTTGATCACTTTGCCCTTTGGCCTCTCCTTCGCCGACATCCCTGCCGCCTGCCCGGGTCTGCGTTTTCCCCGGGGCGAGGTGTGCACAGCGCAGCCGAGGCGAGATGCCTCCTCCAGCCGCAAGCGCCCGGCGCCGCTGATGTCACATTCCCCGCGGGCACCGCTGGAGCCAGCGCGGTGCAGGCAGAGCCCCCGCCTCTCCCCGCCCCTCTTTGCAGCAACCCAGAGGCTCCTAGAGACAGCAGGTCCTCTGCCTCCCCTACTCTGGCTCCCACCCCCGGTTTTTCTCGGCGGAGACGTCCAGCTCCTTCCTCCAAGCTGTTGCTGCAATGGCTTCCCCTCCCCGCCACCCTCCCTCTGCTCTCCAGCGCCCTGGCGAGGCTTCGCGGCGGTCGGGGCTTGACGTCAAGAATCGGAAAAGAGGGACGCACCCCTGGATTCTGCAGCAGCGAGGCTGAGGAGACTAGGCACCCACGCCCCCTTGGGAAGCCTCCTGGAGCCCTCTAGGAACTCTAACTTCAGGATTGCTGGAGAGCAGAAGCCAGGATCTTGCGCGCTGACCCACAGCGCGAAAACTGACCTCTATCTGCGCGAAATTAAAACTTGGATCGCATACTGAAAAGTAGGCCGTGATGGGAACTCTTTGAGAGCTGGCTGCTATCCAGGAACGACTTCCCCGACTGAGGACTCTCTGCCTAGGAGACTCCCTGGCTCCCTAGGATATGCCGACTCACCTGCTGATAAACATTCACTATTGCCTGTCTGGGAATGATGAGACATTAATGGAGGCGGATGTGTGGGCATCCTCATTGAGCCCAAAAGCCAGGGTGTGCTGTTACCTCATCATCACACCCCCGGAACCACGTCAGTACTACAGTCATAACCGTAAAAGTAGGCACTTCTCAGACATTAAGAATACAAATTAAGTCCTTCACTTTTTGGTGATGTTCTTGGCTTGTCTCGACTTTATGATTATTTTGGCAACCCAGAAGAGTCCAAGGATACAGAGGAGAAAAAACCCAGAAAATATAAAACGTTGTATTATACTAATTAAGGTAACCCACTTCCATGATAACATGCCCCTGGTCATTTCCAATATCTTCAAAGTCTCCACTTCGAGCATCTGAGGGCCAATTCCTACCTCACCTTTCAACTCACTTCTTCAATTGCCAGCTTTAGCTTGGCCTTCTATCCAACAAACAAATAAACAAACACATAGACTGGGTAGCAAAAAAAACAGACATTTGTTCCTCACCATTCTGGAAGCTGGAAGTCCCAGTTCAGGGTGCCAGTGTAATCAGGTTGTGGTGAGGACTCTCTTTTTGGCTATATGCTCACATGGAGGAAAAAGAGAGCTACTTTTCTGGTCTCTTCTTATGAGGGCACTAATCCCATCATGAGGGCACCACCCTTATGACCTCATCTAAATCTAATTACCTCTCAAAGACCCCCACCTCCAAATACCATCACTTTGGAGGTTAGGGTTTCAACATATGAATTTTGAGGGGAAACAAATAGTCCATTGCATAATCCAGTAGATCTTTGGCAGCATCAGGACAATCTGATCTACCAATGTGCACGTTTCTGATCTACCACTGCCACTACCACCTCATGCCCTCACCTTCTACCAGGCTTAGGTTTCAGAGTCCAACAGTATAATCTCTCAGTTCCCACTCCTTGTTCACCACACTCACCTGGCAAAATCCCAGCCCCAGTTAAGCCCAGTTCTCTGCCTTTACCAGAATAACTGAAGGTGGATGGAGAAGAACACACAACCATGTTGTCTTGTGTCACATTGGACTCATGACCACAAACTTCAAATAGTCCCCACTACCTCACAATCCTAGTAATTTTTCCATAGTCTGTTCACGTTCTCACTCTCTGAGAACTAACTCATACCTTCTCCAGTCTCTTCAAATCTTGACATTTTCAGCTAATGACTTCAACTTTTATTTCACTCAGAGAATGTAGGTAATCAGGAGAGAATTATGCCATCTTCCAAAGCTGACTACTGGCTCCAACCTCCACCCTCCACACCTACCACCATCTCCGTCCTGGACTGGCACAATAGGCTCCTAAGTGTTCTACCAGCTTCCACCCTTGCTACCCCTATAACCTACAAACCACTTCCTATACAGCAGCCAGAATGATCTTTTGACAGGTAAATCTAATTGTGTCATTCTGCCCAAACCCTCCAAGAGCTTTCCATTACATTCAGGAGAAAATCCAAACTCCCCACCTCTTCCTCAAAGCCCTACCCAAGGACCCTGCCTGATTCATGGACTTCATTCACATTGCTTTGTGCCTTATTGGTCTGGCAGTCCCACTCTAGCTTTGCACTGCCTCAGGGACTTTACACTTACCGTTCCTTTGTCCAGGAATGCTGTTTTGCCAACATCACATGGTTTAAGCTCTGGCTCCATTCATACCTTTGCTCAAGTTTAAACTCCTCAGGGAAGGTTTCTTTGACCACTCACTCCACCTAAGCACCTTAAATTAATCACCCCAGGCCTCCATTACTCTACTCTTACACATTATTTTCTGTTTTTTCATAGAACTTATAGCTATCTAGTTTATCTAAACTATCTAGTTTATCTATCTATAACTAGCTTATAAAGTATTTATTGGCCAATTTTTTCATTGCCTTCCTCTCACACTAGAATGTAAACTCTATAAGGTCAAGCATTTCATTATCATTATGTGTCTGGCTACTGGAACTGTTCCTGGAAAATAGCAGATGTTCAGTAAATATTTGTTAAAGAAATGAATGACTCAGTTAAATTACATGATGCATATAAAATCATGTAACATAGCTTCTTCCACATGCTAAATGTTCAAGAATTGTTAGTTGATTCTGTTTATTATCGTGTTATCGATCAGCTATACTTCTCACTACTACCAAAGTTACTGTGTGTGAGTATTGTTTTTTTCCATTTTCTTAGTATCCAAACAGAATTTACAGTTCCTGGTAGATGTAAAAACCAAGTTAGAACATTCCTGAATTTATCATCCTGGAAACTCAGCATTTATATATGAAGGGAAAGTGAAACATAAGTCTAAAACTATAGCTCCTTAATTTCATTGGCCAGGAGCTGAAAATATGTGATAAAATATCAGAGATGCATGCTGACCACACCTCAAACTTCAAGAAAGTATTGAGACATAAGAAAGGTACTCTCCTTTCTTCTCTAGGTAGTTTGACCAGCTTGACCTGACCACATGGTCAGGGATCAAGAAATGCTTCTGAATTCAAAACCAATTGCTATTGCAAATTCTTTATCCCTCCCTTGCCCAGATTCTCTTTCCTTCTTCTTTCCTTCTTTTAAAACATTCTCTTTCCCATCTAAAATCATTTCAAAAAACAATCAAGCTACTTTATGCAATACCTCAAATGCTAAACACAGTAATAATGCCTTACATTGGGGTAACAGTTGATGCGTTTTACCTACTTAAACTTTTGCTGCTCAAAACGATGCAGTAAACAGGGCAAATTGTTTCCTTATTTTATAGAAAAATCTTCTAGACAAGATTCAGAGATGGAAAATAAATAAATAAATAGTTGAACCAAAGGAGAATGAGATTTGGAGTCAGAAAACCTGATTTGTTATGTTTGAAATCTTCTCTTGAGCAAGTCACTTAATAGCTCTCAGCTTCGGTTTCCTAATCTATAAAATGAGAAAACTATTGGTACCAACTAACAGCAATGTTCTATAGCTCAAATGTGACAATATATGTGAAAGCAGTTGGTAAATTGTCAAATTGGTCCATCCATTCATACATTCATCCATTCAGCCTACAAATATTGATTAATTCCCCCACTATGCAGGAGGCATTTTTCTTTCTGGATACTCACAGGAGAAAATAGATATGATACCTGCCTTCACAGAGCTCACAGTCAAATACAGGTGGAGAGGGGAGAGACACAGATATTACACTAGTCATAGGAATAGAAAACACATGATGCTCACTGCTGACAAAGCACTGTTAAAAATGCTTTTCACATGTTACCTCATTTAATTCTCACAACATCCTTAAAACTGGGTACCACTGTGTCATATGTCTTCAGTAAAAGAAACTGAGAGTTGAAGAGGTTAGTTATGATTATGCAAGTGCAACAAGTATGATTACTATAATCAGTGGAGCTGAGATTTTGAACCCAGTGGGTTGCTACAGCTTTGTGATCTTAAAGGCTGCACATACTGCCTCTCTTAACAAACATATAATTATATCCTGTGATATATACTACTGAAGAAACCATTAGGATGCAGTTGTAATTACCATGAGAAACTTAAGTATGGTGACCAAAGAAGACCTTGGGAGGAGTTGACATTCAAGCCACTTATGGCATTGAGGCTCCTAGAGGACATTCCTGAAGTAAAAAATATTCTCCATCCCACCTTCACCATGTAAATCCACCTTTAGGCCAAGGACAGAACTTGTATGTGGAATGTTGTTTCAGGTATTCTAGCTGCAGGTCCTCATAATAATAGTGGCATTAAAAACAATTTAATATGCCTCACAGAACTTGAATATTTTCTGTGGAAATCCTGTTCCAGTGCATTCAAATGAAAAACGGCACCCACTGAAAAAACATCACTCTGACATTTCACAAGACAGTGTATTTCACAGCACAAATAACCTGGAAAAAATAAGCCTGAAAATGCATTTGACATCATCATTAACACTGTCAAACTCCTGAGATAAGAAAGAAGTAGCTTTCCTACGTATTGGTTTTGGTTGCCCACAGCCAAATACAAACTCTTGTTCAGCTTCCCGGCAACTATTCATCCTCAGGATATTTGTCTGACATTTATCTTTAAGATCATAAAAAGGTGTATTTAATTTAGTAATGTGTTTCCCAGAAATCAGCTCACTTCATAGCATTTCGAGAAGACAATGTAAGCTTTTATTTCATTTTTCTAAGAGAGAGAGGTTTAAAAGAACTGAATATGCAGATGTGTGAAGGAGGAAAAATACAGGAATGAGAAAAGTTCCGGAAGATGGTAAAATGATGTTACAATTCTGGCCTCATCCTTGACTAACTGTGAGGCTGTGGAGAACATTTTACCTCAGGGACTCAGTTTCCTCACCGAAAAATGGAGTTAAAATGGTGAAGCGGACATCTGTTGTTTCTGTTTGTCCAAGATCCATTGTTCCTTCTTCTTGAGTCAATTTCTTGAATTTTCCTGATGGACCATCCCACTCCCCACAGTCAGGGCTCTGCCTGTACTGAAGGTATTCAGCCCCCTCTGGAGTTCCTAGGCTCTATTCCCAGGAACTTGAAATTTGAGGGGAGACATACTGAGACAGAAAGTTCTTGGTGTTGATCCACAGCAGTAGGAGAGAGAACAGCAATTAATGTTGGTCTTTCAATTCTCAAACTGCCCTTGTTTCCTTCCTTTCAGAAGTCTGGCTTTTCTCCTCTGTTGTTTTGTTTAGTTTTGTTTCTTGGCACATCCCATATCCTTTCAAATAAATTCTTCTCTCTGTCTCTGTCTCTCTTCCTCTCTCCCTCTCTCATTCTTTCATTAATTTAGCCAGAGTCCACTTCTGTGACCCAAAACCCCTAACTAATATGAAGAGATCACAAGACATTTATTTGCTAAAAGATTAACTTAAGACCTAAAACAAAAACAAAACAAAAATACCCCTAACAGTATTCTCTGGCAGGAGATACAGGAGATACTTTTCAATCAAATCTTATATTTACTATCAATGACTGGCCCATCATGGTCCCCTGTGATTCACTCTCAGGGCATGGTCGAAGGTGATTTGCACAATTCTAGTGAATGTCATTCCACAGAATATGTCCTTGTTCTGGCAGTAGTGGCCATCCCAAGAAATCCCATAGCAGTGACGCAAGGAACAAAGCAAAATTGCATTACAGAGCTTTGCTGTGGTTGTGCATTGGCATATTAATGTGTTGGGAATGGATTACAACTGTCCCACAAAAAAATTTATCTCTTCAGGGGCATGGCAAGATCTGTGCAAGAACATCAGTGCAGGTTGCTTCTGGTTGCGAGCATCCTGGGAGCCTCCTGGGTGGTGGAGCATCCTCTGACAGCATGCCCAGAGGGCTGCAATCGAGAAAACCAGAAGAGTAGCATCAGAACTTGATGCTCCATCCCAGTGCACTGAACAGAGCCAAGAAGGAGCCCCACCACCTGGAAACCCACTGAGCAGAGCACGGAACCACTAAACACACACCTGGACGGTCAGCTGCAGAGCATGTTTACTGGCATGGCCTCGGTTTGGCATGTTGGGGGTGACGAGAGAGTGGAAAGAACCATCAGTCTCTTCATGGGTACAGCTGAAGTCAGTGGCTACTACCTTTGTCTTAGATCTGTTAACTTTGTCCACGGGTTACCAGTGTGTCTTCTATGGGGTGCCCCAGCTATCTGCATAGCAACTGCCCCCAAACACATGCACATTCTGCATATAAGAGCATCATTTTTGTTTTGAAACAGTGGACATAAAAATATTTAACTGGATTTTAAAACATCCAAGTTATCACAAAAAAATTAAAGGTTACTTTTGTCAGTGAAAGCAGAGCTGTTGATTTTTTCAATGTATTGTAATTTCAAGGGTTGCTATATTTTCAATGATTGCAAAGCAATGATTTTAGATTTTTATTAGCTACTTGTGCAAAGTTTCTCTTCAATGATGACTATCAAGAAGTTAAGTACTCAAAGTTTAGAATTTTGATCAGAAAATGTAGCCTTTCCTTGTACAAAATCATCTTATGGAGATAACTCGAGTTTCTCATTAAAAAATTGAACAGATTTTATTTGGAAATTTTATATTTAAATTATTTCCCTAAAACTTGATGTGTCTTCATGCTTACATACTATAAAATGTAATTAATTTTCCACCAAGTTTTATACAGCTGCCCTCAATTTCCTTTTAGTTTACCCTGGTGTGCTCTATTAATACAAACTTTCATGTGTGAAAAGATTGAGAAATACACATGAACATAAATTGGCTCTTCCTTTTCTTTCAGTGTCAAACATTGCAAATGGTTCTCCACCATCTTACTGGTATGTAACAAGCAGCAAGTATAAGATAGATCCAACCACTCAGTCTAAAAATCTTATCATCATCTTGGATTTATTCATGCCTTTTATCCCCTATAGTCTCCCAACCCTTTTGAACTTCCAATGAAATTTTGCTCTTTCATATTCATCTCTTACCTATTTCCACTGGCATCAATTAATGTCTGGTTTCCTACAAAAGTCGACTGTGACCTCCAACATCTTTTGCCAGACCACACTCCTCTGGATAAGTGCCCCACGAGACCTTCCTTGTCTCAGCTAAACAGCCTTGTTTCCCCCTCTGCGGACTGTGTCCTCTCCTCTGATGAGCTTGTTTGACCCATACTTGGACCATGTTCATTCTGTCCCTGTGCCTCCTCATAGGCTCGTCACCTCCCCTGAAATGTATTAACATCTCACATTTCTGAATTTTATTCATGCTGCTCCAACTTTCAGTGACTTCTCTCTGAACACCAGTGGTCCTTATTTTGCACTGCACACTCTAGCCCTTGATTATGAACTGTTTTGTTTTATCTGATACATTCTAATCTTGTACTCCCAACTGTAGGAGTGAATTGGGGGAGAGACACTTACCATTTCTCTTCTATCCATCTCCTTCCCTTCCACCTCTACTCTCCCCATTTTGTTCAATTCTTCATTATCTCTATGACATTATAATAGCCTCCAGGCCAATTTCCCTGGATTCAGCTCTTCATTTTCTGATCAGTTCTTTACTTTTGCACCAGGATAATTCTCCTAAAGCACAATTTTGATTATGCCACTCATTTGCTCAAAAATGCTCCTTGGTTTTCCAGCCTCTACCCTAGCATTTAAGGGCTTCCTTGGTCTGGCCTCCACCAATCTTTTTGTCTCACCTCCCATTCTCCCCTATGCAGACTCTACACTCAAGATACCCCAACCTACATGGTACTGCATAAACCATACTCTCCTGCATTGAAGTCTTTTATGTGTGCTTCCTTTTCCCACCCTCAAAATTTGCAGACAAAAAGCAGCTTCCTGATTAAGCTTCCTCAATCTTTTCCATGTCTATGATCCTTTAAGACTTTCCTTGGACATTGTTTGTAGATCATGTTATATTCTGCATTAATTGTCTTATTTTTCCTCAAAGATATTTTGCTTCTTGGAAGTATGGAGCATGCATAACTCACCTTTCTTTTCTTCTCTTTATTCTCTTGAACCTTCAGCATAATATTTTGTACATATCAAAAGTTCAGTGAATATTTACTGAATGAATAAATTCCATAATATCTACTCTCCCCTGCAGTGGCTAGCACAGCTCTAGAACAACATAGAGATTCTGAGTACACACTTATTGATTAATTTAGGGTTTTATGAGTCATGATTCCATAGGAATAATCACTCTCCCCCATTCTCTCTCCTCTCTCCCAACACTTTGAGAACACTGACAAGTCTCCCAAGAAGTTTGAAATGAGTCTGACACACACAGGAGAGAATTTATTTTAATTAGTCTAGAGTGACTCCTGTTCTCTCAATCCTTCCATAATTGCTCATTGATCACATAGAGTTTGTATCATAATTAGTCCAAAAGAGGATGTTGAGCATCTGTCTGTAGCTAAGAAGTGTGCTCCAATCAGCAGGTTTTCATCCTCCTCTCTTCTCTGCCCAGTGTCTAGCCAACAGGGATCTCTCTTAAATATTGCAGATCAAATGCTCCTCAATTCTACTGAAGAGACACATCTCTTAGGAAGCTTTTTAGGCTTGTCTTCAAGCTCTAACAGCTCCAAATATCTTTCATAATCCATACGCTAGTTGTCCTCTTCTTTCTCTGAGCACCTGTGCACTTGTGTGGTTCTTGCATAGATCCTCTGGCCTATCCTGGTCTCCTTAGCTGTTGAACTTCTCTGTGGGCTAGGACTTCTATTTTATTTGTTATACTAAACGACGATTTCTCTATGTGCCCTCTTCATTTGCCTGTCATAATGATAACCATTATGTTTTCTTTCTATTGAGGTCTAATTAACATATAATATTATATTTGTTTTAGATGTATAACATAATGATTTAATATTTGTATACACTGTGAAATGATCACCACAATAAGTCTAGTTAATGTTACACATCCATAATTACAGGTTTTCTTCTTGCGATGAGTGCTTTTATAATCTCCTCCCTTGGCAAGTTTCAAATATGCAATATTTCAAATGTGCAATATACAATACTATTAACTATAGTCACCATGCTATGTTTTATAACCAATTATAAGAAAAATTAGGGCAGGAGTCAAGATGATTTTAGAAGGAATTACTGAAAGGAAACATCTTCTCAGACATGGGAGCAATGTAAAGCAATGTAAAATGATGTAAAGAAGTGTGAAAGTTTTGAACCTTTGCCACCACTCACACCACTTTTGTTCTTGCGGTATGTACTTGAATCACTTATGAAAAGAGTTAAAGCAAGATAGGCTTTTAAAATGAAGATGTCTCATAACTTTAAAATGAAACAGATTACAGTTTAATTTCATAGTAATATATAGACTACATGAAAATTATACATTTCAAGCAACTTTTACTCCTTTGCTTACACCTTTGATAAAGATTTGTTCATTGATATTTGAAAAATAACCATATTCATGCTGGACTTTATTCTGATGTGCAAAATTAATACAAATTTGATTTCACATAAGTGTGGAGAGGATCTTGTCTGTCTTTGCAGATGTGTAGATGGTGCTCGTTCAAACTCTAGAATTCTCAGATTCGACTCACTTTTTCACATGGAATTTTATGTCACTGATTTGTAATCTAGTGAAATATTGTCTTATCCAATTTTAGCTTTTATAGATCCCAGGCATAGGAAACATGTGCTGCTTTGGTTTAAGCCCACTCCTTCTGAGATAGGACATCTCCAAACACAAGCTAATGTGTGGTTGTGAGGCATGGGGGCATTTACTGTCACAGAATTCACCATATTGGTCATGGTGTGAGCACACAACTGAAGTGAGGTCTATCATGTATGATACCCTATCCTCTGGCAATGGAGATTTGTCCAGAGATGGTCATAAAACAAGTGGAAACCTATCAGAGTACTCTCCCAGGAGTTTCCTAACTGGAGTTAGGAGTGAAGAATGCCTTTCCCTTTTTGGTGGCAAGACTGAAAAAGTGTTAAATCCCAAACTGCCTGTAGTTATGTTTCCTCAACCAAATGAAGAAAGGCTTAAAATAGTAGAAGAGAATCAGGCTGATTAAGACAGAAGAAGATATCAAAGATACAGAGAGATTTCTGAGAGTTTTGAGTCCTTGAATTCAACTACCCACAAGACCAGCTGCAAAACAATCTTCTGGGAGATTCAGTTACATTAATCAGTAACCAGCTCCTTCCACAACCACTTTTGCTTAAGTTACTTTTCATTGAATTCCCATCACCTATAACCAAAAACCTCTGTGTAATAGACTCTCTATAAGAATGATACTAATGACATTGTAAGAGTTGTTCTCTGGGAATAAAATATGAGGTGTTAGCAGTCAGTGTCTAACTGATGTCAAGCTACAGTCCTACCATGCCATCGTCCTGTAATGTATCACAATAGACTACAACAGCAGTCCCCAACCTTTTTGGCACCAGGGACAGGTTTCATGGAAGACAATTTTTCCACGGATGGGGAGGGGAGGATGGTTCAGGCGGCAATGCGAGCGATGGGGAGCCATGGGGAGCCATGTGGAGCGGCAGATGAAGCTTCACTCGCTCGCCCGCCGCTCACCTCCTGCTGTGTGGCCTGGTCCCTAACAGACCTTAGGCTGGTACTGGTCCGCGGCCCGGGAGTTGAGGACCCCTGGACTACAAATGAAGCCTCAACGCAAGTTATTCATCACTGCATAACTTGTAGGAAGGGATGATGATAAGGGTGTCCCTGAACCACTCTTATGTAGTGATTCTGGAGCTTCACTACTTGTGGCCACACATAACTTGTCCACATACACACCTCATTGGGATTAACTGAAGTTGGCAAATTTTGACTGGTGAATTGTGAAAGTTGTGCGATGAGCCAACACTTGTGAGGTGATGTCAGGATAAAGATAAGTAGAGTACTGGCAATTTAAAAGAATCAAAATGTGCAGTGTTCTTTTAACTTGCATTTTGGATAATTTAGTTTTATTCAATTTAGAAAGCATCGTCCTTCCAGAAAGAGCTTCTTGCATCCCAAGAAAATGACCTCACACCTGAATAAGAGTTTCTTTGAAAGAGGGCTAACTTTTCTTTTTATGATGACAAACTGCTAGTTTATTCTACAGGCAAAGAGAGAAGTCACCTTGGTGCAGATCTTTGCTTTAAAAGGGTGGACATAGGCAAATGTAAATTAAACAGGATCCAACATCCTTAGAGAAGGATGTCACAAAGTTTTGTGGCCAGGAAAGCTGCTTTTCTGTTTTCTTTTGTATGCTGAGAGATGAACCTGTTTTATAAAAAGTAAGGATCAGGGCTTCCCTGGTAGTGCAGTGGTTGAGAATCTGCCTGCCAATGCAGCGAACACGGGTTTGAGCCCTGGTCTGGGGAGATCCCACATGCGGCAGAGCAACGAGGCCCGTGAGCCACAACCACTGAGCCTGCGCGTCTGGAGCTTGTGCTTCGCAACAAGAGAGGCCGTGATAATGAGAGCCCCGCGATAATGAGAGCCCCGCGCACCGTGATGAAGAGTGGCCCCGGCTCGCCGCAACTAGAGAAAGCCCACGCACAGAAACGAAGACCCAACACAGCCAAAAATAAGTAAATAAATAAAATTTTTTTTAAAAAAAGTAAGGATCATTATGGAAGAAAGAGACCCAGACTCTGACACGTATTTTACTGGATAAAAGTTAAGGAAGACTCTCCAGGTGACCTAGGGTAGCCCTAAACAAGAGGTCTTCTGCCAGGAGGAGACATAAAAACTCACAGGAGGAACACGCTGGAAGGAAAGAGTTTCTGATTTGGTGACCCCTGTCCAAAATAATAGGGCCCAAGAGTTGTCAAAGAAGGGCTAGTTTTGGAGGGATATGTAACTAAGGTGGGAAGCCCCTCTGGACTTGACCCTGACATGGTGCGGTGCTTTGAGGAACAATGGATGAGCATTTGCAAAATAAGAGAACTCTAACCTGGTCATCCCAAAGTGGGGCGCTGCTGTAGCCTGTGCAGGGTTCTGAGTCACTGAGGGAACCTCAGCAGCCTTAGGTTAATCCGAGTTGGGCTGTGGATGGCAAGGGTGTGGCAGCAGATGGATCCAAAATGCCACAGCCAAGTAAGGCTTGTGATTCTCTCTCTTCTGGCGTTGGCAGCGGACTGAACCCTTTGAGCAACAAATCAGCCCCTGGGGGCCTTGGTCTCTCCAGAGCAGGGTTGGTGACTGACCAGCTCACAGACCAAATCCAGCCTTCTTTTCTAGTGTCACTAGGACACAACCACTTCCATTCCTTTCTGTATTGTCTGCGGCTGCTGTGGTGCTCAGGTGGCGGATTTCAGTAGTTGTGACATAGATTATATCACCCACAAAACCTACAATATTTACTCTTAATGTCCCTTACAGAAAACTTTGCTGACCCCTGATATTCAACAGCTCTCACAATTTTGCTTCACTTATTGCTTCATTTGCTTCATTTATTCTAACTCCCAATTTTAGTTTCTGCGTTTACTCTGAGCCCATGTGGTTGTTTTTACTGTCTTCAGAATGGACCATCTTTCTTCATATACCATTCTCACCTATCTCTCTTATGGCTGCGTTTGTAAACAACATCCTACCTCACTACAATATCGAGTGCTTGATTCCTCAATGTCACATTCTAGGGACGTGAATTCACTGAGGACAGTGAATTTCTGACGTGACTTCAGACACACAGAAAAAATATGAACACAAAATAAAGTCTAAAATTTATGTTTAAAGATTTGAAAGAAATTAAAAATATTTCCTAATCTGTCACAAAATACATTAGAGTAATAGTTTTAATATTATATTTAAATTTCAGATATCCCTGTGCCTTTACAAATATTATTCAGAGAAGAATTTAAGCCTTCAAATGTTATAAAATGGCAAAGGCCACATTAAATGAATAACTTTAATTTGTTCAATCTGTGCTGGGTTCTTTCAAAGTTATTTAAAACAGCAGGCAAATTAGAGTAAATTAAGCAATTTTCCAGGAAAAGCAGATGGAACCTTGGTCTTAATGTCATTTAAACACTAAATCCTATTGACTAGAATGGAATATGACTAGATTTAATGGAAATAATGTTGTATTCCACTGACCTGTTACTCATTGCCATCATACACAATACAGTTTTGTACGAGAGAGGTAGCTACATTCCGGCATATATCTGCCTCTGCATAATTAGTCAAATCAAATCAAAATTTAATAACATAAAATGGGCAAGTAAGAGCATTTTTTCATATTATTTTAAGAGGTAGATGAGAAAAAACTTTGAAGACTGATATCTGTTTTCTAAGCATTTGATTTTGCATAACTTCCCTTAGCCTAGTATGAACTTGTTGAGAATGGAACTGTGCTCATTTATCTCTACCTTTAGTACTGGGTGCAGTTCCTTGAATAGATGAGCACATTTGTTTTCTCAATTTCTTACAAATATATCAAAATATAGTACCAAGACATAGCAAATGACTCTAAACCATACCTTATTCATTCACTTAGGAGCACTCTGTTTATCAAGTGAAATTTATATGATACAGGAAGTAAAAGGAACCCTATAAAATTAGAAATTATTTATTTTTGGAGTTTGCCCTTTAACTTCAAGTAAAAACTTATATGTTTGTTCCGAATCTATTTCAAATATCACTCAATGTACTAAAATATGAAACAAATGACCATATAAATAGACAAAATAATTATTACACATAAATTGATTAATATTTTTAAGGTTAATAGTTATTACATTTACAATTTTGAATTTGACCAGCACATCTCCATCTGTGGAAGATAAATTGATATTAATTAATTTAATTTAGTTGCTTAAATTCAACATAAATACCAGTAAATTGCATTTTTGGGATCTGCTACACCACAATAAGAGTCAAGATGGGTGGGAATTACATCTGTCTTTTGTAAAGTCAAAAGAATGTCACATTCTCATTCTCTTGGAACCCTGTGTATCAGGTATATGTATGAGCCTGGGTTAGTCTGCTGGTTGATGAGAATCACATAGCCCTATTGTGTCCTCCAACAACCAACCAACCACCAGAAGCAGAGCCACATAGCTCATTGGCAGCTGATGACAGACCTGTGAGGGAACGCAGTCCAAACTGTCAAACCACAAAACTGTAAGCTAAATAAATGGTTGCCACTAAATTGTGGAATGATTCATTACACAGCAAAAGCTATTTCAGCTGGAACGACTTTGCCTGGGATTCTGGCTGCAAAATCTTTCTTTCATTCTTCTTTCCCAAGCCTGGCTTTCAGCTTATCTGGTGATACTGAGATTCTTTATTAAATATATTCCTTTTCTGCTTAAATCAGCTAGAGATGGTTTCTGTTGCTTGCAACTGAGAACTCTGACTGATGATACACTTGGAATGAGATAGAATTTTGATACTCTAATGCATTTTTTTATTGCCAGTAATTTATAACAGTTCATAATATTTTCTTCTACTCAAAATAGCTAATATATTGTATGCTAACTTATTTGGAAAACAGATGAAATATATTGCGGTGAACTAAAAAGGCAGTTCTTGGTATAGAAAAGAAACTTAGAATGAGAAAGAAAAAGTTTATCATTTTCCCTGTGTACCCTACCACCCTTGGCACCCCACCAACTCTAGAGGAAGATTCCATGGTCTTGGAAGAAGAGAAAAAATTAGAAGAGGAGTAAAGTGAGCTTTAAGAAATGCGAGTTTAAAAAGTAATGTAGATATAGATGATATAATGATATAAATTAGATATAGATTAGATATAAATCTAGACAGACATAGAGATCGATGATGTAGATATAGATATAGGTATAAATGTAAGGCAACATTTTTATATTTGTAAAGCATCTTTTCTTTGAATCAACTTCAGATGTGTTTACTGTCAATGGAATATGAAAGTTGAAAGAAAATTTAAATTTTACCTAATTCAGTCTAAGAATTATTTTTTTCTTTAACATCACTAGCTAATGTTTACTAGCCTCTATTTGATCATTTCTGACTTCAGGGTAAAATAATCATATGGTTAATGGATTGCAACATAGCATATTTTCCAGAAAACGTACCTATGAGAAAAGAAAAATAAATGATGGAATAATAAAAACATACAAAATTGACAGTTTTAACAGTCAGTCTTTCATTAGAACCAGGGTGGAATTACCATTAGTTGAAAAATATAATCAGTACCTTTGGCTTTGTCTCAGGAAATCAAGTAATTCTTCCCACCTGAAAGAAGATAGAAAAAAATTAAATCCCTCTTCAGCCAAATGGCCCCTGGCTCAAGCAATAGTTTTTTACAAGCCAGGAAACTGAGTGGGTATTCCTTTTCTTGTAAATTTCTGCTTTTTGCACAACTAGCCCCATATTCCTACTTTCATTCAGAGACTACAACTCCCAAAAACCAACGAGGAGAGATTTACAGTGGTGCACTGCATGCTGGGAAATTAATTCCCCAAAGTAAAATACTATGCGCTGAAGCAGAGGACATCAAAAAAGCCTAGATAAGAGTACATGCCAAGCACCGCAGTTTTTCCTGGATTCCATTACTTAATTAAGAGAGAGAATCAGATAGCAGGAGTTTAAAAAGTCCCACTTCAGAGCAGCAGAACGGGCACAAAATGCATGCCTTGCACACAATGAAAATGGTACAGTAACCATGCCCTTATACTAGCTTTCCATTCACTCAGCAAATATTTACTGAACATGCAAGAACAGTCTAGGCGTGGGGAATAGACCAGTAAACAAAATAAACCAAGTCCCTGCCCTGCAAGGAGCTACATTCTAATGGAGGGGAACAGACAAATAAAAAAATAAATATACGTCGGGTAGTGAACATAATGGAGTGAAAAATAAAGAAAGGTAAGGGGGATAGGCTAGGCTGTGCGAGGAGTGGTCACTGTTACATGCATGAAGGCCAGGGAAGGCTATTTGGTAAAGTATTGGGCTGGCCAAAAAGTTCGTTCAGGTTTTTCCATAAGATGTGGGGGGAAAACCAGCACGAACTTCTTGGCCATCCAATACATTTGAAAAGGTGATTTACAGGAAGAAGTCCAGCCTGCTGAGAGGAAGCCTGCACATCTGCCACTGGCATGCCCTTCCCTGAGTTACCTGCATGGTTTCTCCCTCACCTTCTTCAGTTTTCTGGAAGAAAGAACAGATCATCCATGACAACAGAGAATCAGAGTGCTGCTAATAGAATTCTCAAGAAGAATTAGAGAGTGTCTAACTTCAGTTTTTGTAATTTGAGATAATGATGTCTTTCATAAATCATAAACTTAAGCTTTTGCAATGAAAACATTACTAAGTTATAGGGCTAGGAAGTGGTGGATTCTAAGCTGCCATGTGGACATCTTTATAAACCCCCAAAGGCCAGGATGGTTTCCTTTTCTAGGGTTTCCATGATACATAACTGCAGGGGATACTCTTCATAGAGTAGTCTATATCCTGATTAGAATTGTACAGTGAGACTACTCTTTGCCCACTACATTATTATGCACCAAATAAAGAAAGAAAAAGCCATGGACAATTTGTTTTAGATTTATGGTTTGTCAGTCTCTCCCTTCTCTTCCCATTGCACTTGGTATCTATTTTCATAGTTTATTCCAGCATCTGTTTCATTGTTTTACAATTGTTTATATGCATATTGGTACTTCTCATTAGATTGTAGATTACTTGAGGACATACATAGAATATGAGTCATCTTTGCCTCCACAGTCTAATATAAATAATTGTTAGAAAAGTGATTCAATAAATTTAAAAATATGGAAATTTTGTTAAGCTTGTATTCCCTTTCTTTTGTCTGTGTATTCTTTTTCTCAAATATTTCTGAGTCTAAAACATGCAACAGAATATAATTTAGCATCAATTGCCGAAACAGTTTCAAAACAGTTCTGTCCACTTATTTAGGGCATGCTTGTGAATGGCCTTTCATCTGGGTTAAGTAGCCATTCTTTTAAGAGAAGATGGCATTGTAATCATAAGCATACATCTGGCCAGACACAGATAGTCCATTGTTTTCCTAAGTCCAAGTAAAGAGCTTTTCAAGCTGTTTGTCACAACCATTGGAGGCAGAGTGTTTGAACTCAGTTTTGGCAACAGGAGGTATGTGATAAAGAAAATGTACCAAAAATTTTAATGATTCCTTTTCTTGGCATCTTATATTCTTTATTCACAAAGCAAACGTCACATTAATAAATGTTCGATACATGAAAATTAGAAAACCCAGGAAAACACACACAAAATCCACTATACTGTGATAATTATTAACACATTAGTGTATATACTCTTTATATTTTATTGGACATTTAAGTTGCTATCAAATTTGTTTTCTCATAAAAAAATCTAGAACTGATTGTTTCTTTCTTAGAATTAAATCCTAGGAAAAACGGAGGAGTTTGATTATTTAGGACATTGAAAACCCAATGCACAGTTCTTGAAAAGTTTGATGTGGTCACAAGATTTGGTGAACAAATACTACATGAAGATACTGAGCCTTCTGAAGTCACTGTGGTGACGGGAGTCATAAGCCAACAGCTGTTTTTAACAAGCCAAGGCCCTGTAGATCTTAGTAAGTACAGTCCATTCAGGCTGCTATAACCAAAATGACTCAATGGTCATAGCAGACTACAGCTTCTATAGCAAGTCCAGCTGAGACAAGAGTTAGAATATCAGAAAAGGAAGTATATCATTATGCAGGTTTTTAAATTTATCTTCTTGGCACAGGTGGATGGAATCAGTTTTGCTCTATTTTGATTCTTATTTAGAACTTTAGGCCAAAACTATACTGCACAGGCAGATGAGATGCATATGCCCCTCAGGGCCCTAGTGCATGAGATTCTAACTTAAATGTGGAGGGCCAGCCATAGGTAGTTGGCCCTTTGTTATGACTCCAAATTCCATTCTACGTTATCCTGTCTTGAACCTCATCCAGGGTCAAGGAGGGAGTGTGGAAAGGCTGACCTCTTAAACTCTTAAATTCATCACTAGTGAGCTCATGTTGAGCTAAGTTTTTAACTTCATAAGCTCTATTTATGTTTTGTGTTTATATCAGAGACCCAGAGTTTTGTGTATTAGTCATCTTGGGCTGCCATAACAAAACACCACAGACTGGCTGACTTGAACAGCTGAAATTTATTTTTCTCATAATTCTGGAAGCTAAAAGCCCAAGATCAAGGTCCAGCAGATTCAGTTCTGGTGAGAGTTCTCTTCCTAGCTTGCAGACAGTTCACATTTTTTCTGTGTCCTCGCATAGAAGGGAGGTGGGGAGAGGTCTCTCTATCTCGTCTTACAAAAATACAAATCCTAGAGGATCAGGGCCCTACCCTTATGACCTCGTTTAAGTTTAATTACTTCTTTATTCCAAATATAGTCACATTGGGGGTTAAGGCTTCAACATATAAATTTTGGAGAGACAATTCAGTCTGAAGTATTTGGGTTCCGCCACAAAGGGATTTACCAATATCAAAAAAAGAGGGCTAGAGAGAGATCATTTTTTGGACTCAGGGACAGAATTAAGTCAGTGCAATTATTATAATTACTGATAGACTGCCAAGGAATATAAGCAGGCCGTAGTTTGGACAGTGTCAGTAGGAATCAAGTTTGCTTAAATTTCCCAAAGGAAATGAAATTATTTAAGGGGATAAAGTAAATTTTGAAATTAGAGCCAGAACAGAAGTAGGAGAATAAAAGAAAAACAAAATAGTAACCCTCTTAAAAGGTTAAAATTTTAGTGACAAGGTTAGAAGTTTGGGAGTAACCAGGCTACACAGTCATGAAAGGGAAAAGACGAATTCAAAGCAAATCGTTCTCAAAGATGAGACTTCAAAAAGGGGCAGATCGTGGTCATTAATAAATCAGAAAGGATGGCTAGAACCAAGTATGGCCTAACCTAAGAGAAAAAAGGCAACATATCAGAGAGTAAATGACACTCAGGAGGAGCCAGATACAGGAAATTATTAGGGAGCATGACCTTAAAGCTACAGGTATAGAATCAGTGATGAGAGTAATTGAGGAATTGCCTCTCTATATTGGGAAACATGACTGAGAAAAATTTTATGTGGGAAAAAACAGCACATGAATTTTCAGTATAATTGTAGCATGCCTTCGGAGTTTATTAATTTTTGCCCAATTAGGATTTCTGAAATATGGTCAGTTGTTTCAGAATTTTTGCATTTAGGGAGTGGATTTATGAAGATGGCAGCTGATCTGCCCCCCAGCAAATTGCTGATATCTTCCTCCAGTAGGGCACAGATACGCCCTTTGTCAAGGTGCAGAGATAGATAAATGATAGGTAGATAGATAGATGATAAATAGATGATGATGATATATAGATAGATAGATAGATAGATGATAAATAGAGCACTTTCATTTTTATTTCCATTGGTGAAAAGCTACCTTCCCAAAGAATAGTTCCAGTTCTGAAACATTACTCTTCTGAGTGAGAAAAAAAGCTGACATCTCAGGTGAGACGAGGAAGACATTGAGTGTGTATTTTTCTCTCTTTCTCTCTCTCTTTCATATGTTGTAAACTCCCAGGGGTAAACTATCTCCCTGGTTATGCAGCTTCCCTATCTGTGAAGGACTGTGTGGGAGGGAAGGAGGGAAGAATGGAGAAATGGGAAACCCATTATGTCCACACGTCTATATTCTCTGATTCCAGTTTCATCAGCGATAAAGTTAATATTTTATTTCTCAGTTGATTCGACACTGAGAGGGGAACCAGATATAGCTAACCAACATGCTCAAAGCCCCCAAAGTTCAAAAGCACTCAGAATGAAAAGTAGCAGCTCTCCACCCGGCCCCCCACTTCAACTCTGAGCTAACCATTTCGACTGTTGTTTTAAAATCCTTCTGGGGATTTGGATAATATTAATGACCCTTGTTCTCTTCTTATTTTATTAGTTATATGTACATTCTAGTTCAGCTAGTGGGTTTATTTATAAGATAAATGATACACTTAAACCTCCATTTCTTGGACCATCAATTCTAGACAGTATAAAATTTCCATATAATTCTGATTTCATCCTACATCTTTTGTAACTCTTTTCTCCTTCCAAATTCTGTCAGTTTTATTATTATTGCTTACATTTACATTCTCTTTTACCACTATACCTGAAATGTCAGTATTTTATCTATAGGGTGATTCTAAAAATTGAAAGAAAAAGACAGTCCAATATTATAAATACATAAATAATTATTCATTGAAAAACCAATAATGTGATTGTGTTTATAAAGAAGAAAATATTACCTTATACTGCTTTATTTTTGCTAATCAAAAGAGAGTATTCCAAAGAGCAATTTCGTATGGATTATTTTTTTTCATTCTCCATTATTTACTCAAAATGTGTTCAAAATCTTTATTTAGGTTTATTGTTTTGAACAATGGTTACTTTTACAGCTGTCATTTTCCCCAGCATTTCTTATTTCATACTTTACTAGTTGACAGGATTTATTTAATATATTCAATAGAAAATATATGTTTGTCTTATCATTAATAAATTCCAGATTCTTAATTGAACATACAATTTACATATTCAAATCCACTTCCTTATTTAAGATATTCTTCTGAGGGTTTTCTGATTTTCTGTTATAATTTAAACTGATTTCTAGGCTAGCTTCAGAGCTGTTTCTGGGATTTCTTTTTCTCACACTCCTAGGTTATTTACACTGTTTCTTGTAGTACACATCCTGCTTTCTTAAAAATACAGTTCTCATTTTGCTAGAGTACATCCTTAAGTATTTTTTTCCAAAAAGTGTGCCTAAGATATAAACTTTCTATCTAAAACCTTTCAATGACTTTTTTCCCATATTTGAGTTATAGTTTGATTGGATTTTGAATTCTAATTCTAAGGGGAAAGTGGCCAAGACAGCAGAGTAGGAAGACCCTGAGCTTACCTCCTCCCATGAGCACACCAAAATTACAACTATTTACAGAGCAACTATGGATGAGAACAAAGTGAAGACTAATTGAAAAGATTTTCCACAACTAAAGATATAAAGAAGAAATCATGATAAGACAGGTAGGAGGGGTGGAGACATGGTATAGTCAAGACCCAAAATCCCAGGTAAGCAACACACAAATGCGAGGATAATCACAACTGCAGAGGTTCTCCCCAAGGAGTGAGGCGTCCAAGCCCCACATTGTGCTCCCCAGTCCAGGGGTCCTGCACCAGGAGGATGAACCCTACACGTCTGGCTTTGAAGGCCAGTGGGGCTCACATATGGTAAAGCCAGAGGGCTATAGGATACAGAGACCCCCCTCTTAATGGGTGCATGCTCCAAGACCTAGTTTAGAGAGAGTAATTTGAAAAAAGCCTAGGTCAGACCTACTTGCTAATCTTGGAGAACCTCTCAGAGAGACAGGAGGCAACTGGAACACTCCCTGGGGACATAGATGCTGGTGGCAGCCATTTGGGAGAGCTCATTCTACCATGAGGTCATTGGTGCTGGCAAGCACCAGGCCACCAGTCAGTTGGCAACAATCCCAGGACCCCCTAGGCTGAACAGCCAATCTGTGGAGACCCAATCCCACGCACCAGGGGGCAGGCACAAGGCTCAAGCTCCCCCAAATCTCTCATCAAGCCACCCTGGGGTCTGGCATCACCACCAGCAGGCCAGGACCAGCCCTAGGAACCCTGGGCTTTGCAACTAGACACCCTAGACCTGGCCCTGCCCAGTATGGGTTGGTATCAGCCCTGAGACTGCCCAACCCCGTTGCCAGCTACACCAGGCCCTGGGCAGTAATTTAGTGGAATCCTAGTTGGCTCTTGGAAATCTGGTGGAAAGAGCCTGGGAGCAAGTGCCCAGGCAAATCACTTGTCTTTTACCTACAGGCAAGGGATTTGCTGAAATTAAATAATTATCCTGAGTTGAGGCCAGACTGAGCTGGGAAACTGAAGACATAAATCAGAGAAGGTAAGTCTAAACTGTTCATCAAAAATCAAGACAGAACGAGAAAATCAGAAGACCAGGAAGCTGTGAATAAGTGAGAAACCTGAAGTTTGGTCCTTGGCAAATACAGGGGTCAAGCAGTTATGGCCAAAGTCGGCTTTTAAGTATTCTCTATAGAGTGATGTGTGGGAGAACAACTGTAAACTGTAAAGGCCAGTAGCAAGAAAGAAAACTTTAATGCTGAAAAACAAACAATATTTTTGGGTAAGAAATTGTTTTTTTTTAATATAGTATATAAAGCTAAAGTCCATAGGGGAGGAACACTCCCAGTAATTAGAAATGTATTACTTTATGAAGAAATATCATCCATTGTTGGACATATCTAATTTAAAAAAAAACTATCTCCCTTGTATTGAACTCAACTACTCCTCATCACTAAGAGGAGAGGCACTTCTGAAAGCACTTCTGAAAGTGCTTCCTAAACGATAGAACTTCAGTATTTGATGGCAAGTAGAGTTGTTTAGTTTGAGATACTAGCTCACACCTATCTGAATGACTATCACCAAAAAGACCACAAATAACAAGTGTTGGTGATGATGTGGAGAAAGGGAACCCTTGTACACTGTTAATGGGAATGTAAATTGGTGCAACCACTGTGAAAAATAGTATGGAGGTTCCCAAAAAAACTAGAATTAGAACTACCATATGATCTAGCAATTCCACTCCTTGGCATATATATGAAGAAAACATACATGCACCCCAGTGTTCATAGAAGCATTATTTACAATAGCCAAAATTTGGAGACAACCTAAGTTTTTATCAACAGATGAATGGATAAAAAAGATGTGACATGCACACATGCACACACACACATATACACAATGGAATACTACCCAGCCATAAAAGAGATGAAATTTTGTCATTTGTAACAACATGGATGGACTTGGAGGGTATTATGCTAAGTGAAATAAGTCAGACAGAGAAACACAAATACTGTATGATATCACTTATATGTAGAATCTAAAAAAAATAAAACAAGCTAGTGAATATAACAAAAAAGAAACAGACACACAGATATAGAGAAGAAACTAGTGTTTACCTGTGGGGAGAGGGAAGGAAGGAGGGGCCATATAGGAGTAGGGGATTAAGAGATACACACTACTACATATAAAATAAGCTACAAGGATATATTGTACAGCACAGGGAATATAGCTAATATGTTATAATAACTATAAATGGAGCATAACCTTTAAAAATTGTGAATCACTATGTTGTATAGTTAAAACTTATATAATATTGTAAATCAGCTATACCCCAATTAAAAAAATCTTCTCTTCTAAGTGATAAATCTCTGCCTGATCAAGTGTTCTCATGTGAGGTAACCCCTTTTCTGGATCATTCAGTATGTCAGTATAGTTTTAAATGAGCACCTACCACTACAGCATGCAGTAAGCCTTTCTCACCTTGGTCTAAATACCATGTCACATGCAAAGTGCATATAGTGTGTGATTAAGCCAGTGGGTGTTAGATTCAGAATTTGAAAGATAGCTGTGTGTCCCTAAAAAACAAATGATCCATTCTAATCCACTCTTTCCTAATCTGCAAACTATCAATATCTCTGTGTAGTCATAAGGATTGAATGGCCTAATATATGTATCTCAATAAGTGCTGTTATTATTAATAATAATCCAGTGCATTTTTAGCAGTTTAAGACTATTAGCCTGTATTGGCTTGATGTCTAATTAAACCCCCAAATTTTTCATGTGGATTGTTATCAATCTAGATTAATCACAACCTGTGCTTTTGAAAAAGACTTTTTAATTAATAAAAACAGAAATTTACAGGTTTCCTAATTCTGTTTTGTTTTTGGCAGTGAAGAGGAACAGTAAGATTTATATCAATCTTACAGTCTTTGTTTTAGATACCTCATATCTTTAACTTTTCACTACCCTTTTATAACAAATCTTTCAATGAAGGTACTTTGGAATTTCGAAGGATTTTGGAGGCTTCTACATACCAATTAAAATAGGCATCACATTCTATTTGTTTGGTTTAGAAACCCTCACTTTTAAGTGTACTTCTTATATGATCTTATCTAATTGAAACATTCTTCATAATGGCCATTGTAATTCTACGTTATAATTCCCCTGAGGGCTAGCAACAATTTGGTAGGACACCAGCCACAAATGAAGTTCAATTCACATTTCTGTCTAGACATATTTCGGAGCCTCCAACCTGACAATTACTGAGCCAAGTTCTCATGACACAAAATAAACTTAGTAAGATTTTGCCATTTTTGTAGATATCTACAGTTTCTGGGATTGCAGTTCTTAGACATAAAATATCCTAGGTACCCTAGAAGGTGACTTTTTGGATTTTTAGAAGGGGAAATTTACATTGAATGTGGAGTTTATTTTTTTTGTTCTAACTATAATTTCTGTTCTTTCATATTATTAAAGGAGTCCCTAAAGCTAGCCTTTATATGTCTTTATATCCATTTTTTTTAACTTGGTCTTACCAAGGGACCAATAAGACAACTGTCTAGGACAAGAGCTCCTTCCAAAAAAACGTTAATTAAATTTCCAATTCAAGGGATCCATTATCTGACCATTGACAAGTTGGATCTTAATAGTGACCCAAATCAATAGGCCTTTTTAATGGCTTAACCAAGTACATAAGAGGCATCCCACAAGAGAGTGCAAAAGATGCAGCCCTCACAAGATCCAGGAAGTTCACTCACAAAGATTGTCTAAGAAAGAAAGACCTTCATTTTTAAAGGTGGAAAAATGGTGTAGTGAGAACACTGTCTCCAGTTTCCAATGAGAATGTGATATGCCTCCAGTTGCAAATCTGCTAATCTGTGACACCAGGCAGGTGCTACTAAAATGGGACTTTTCCAGCACTAACAAACAGCAAAGGCTGAGATGACAAAAGCCCTTTATGGAACAGGACCTCTAATGATAAACTTCCCTGTGACACAGTTGGACAAAGAGTGCTGCTTGTGACTTCATGTCTCAGAACCCCAGTCTATTTGACGGGAGACCAAGGGCATGTTGATATGTGTACCTACCAGCTGGCAAAGACCAGAGAGATATTCTCACTGGTGACAAAGCCAAACTCTTATGACATAGAAAAGGATGACAAATAACACAAGAGAGAGAGAGACAAAGAAAAACAGTGACTATCTCTGAGAGAAAATGGACCAATAAAAGCCAAGAGTATTCATCAAATATCCAAGTAGCTATACCCAAGAAACTAATTCCACAAATACTTTCTCCTGCTAATCTAAATTTAGATAAAGAAAAGGAATTTCACCACTCTCACATCAGACTCTGGAGACTGAGGTCTGGGAGACAGATGTGGTAAGAATTCTTACCTTCTGCATGCTTCTGTTAGAGGTCCTAGGATCTCTCGGTTGCAGCAACCCCAGCATGAGCAGTGTTCAGCTGGTTTATTGTCCCATCTGGGTCTCCAAAACTTTAGGGGTGGAAAAAGTTTTCCCCTCTTCCTTTCTAAGTTCTTTGGTCTAATAATTAAATTGATATGAGACAGATTAATAGGAGAAAAACAAACAAAACTTTAATAATATGTATACCTCCAGAATCCATAGGAGATACCCAGGAAAACTGAGTTACTCCTCCAAATGGCCAAAGCCCTCACCTTAAATACCTCTCCAGCTAAAGACAAAAGAAGATGTTGGGAGTAGGGAGTCAGTTTGAGAGGTTATCAGGAAAAGCACAGTAAACAAGAATATGATTGTTATGTAGATTTTAGTTGTAGGCTTCTTCATTGATAATAGTTTCTAGAGATTTAGATACACTCCTCTTCCTGGTACAGCAAGGAAGATGCTCTTACAAATGGAGATTTCCCCAATAAATGTAAACGTTTCGTACAAAAAGGTAACTTCTACTCAGTTTTCAGAGATTTTCCCGTGTCTGCAGTTTCTTTAAAATAATCAATATGCCAAAGAGGCATATTTTGGGATGGCATATTTTACTCCCCTTCAGCATTTAAGCCCACATTTACAGTGTCTTTAAAAATTTAGGGACATTGATCTACCATCTTCTAAAGTGGCTCTCTGTAAAAACATTATGTAATCTGCATATTTCTTTCTCTCAATACACATTTATGGAGCACCTTTTATGTTTCAAGTACTAAAATAGATATGAGAGACTTATAATTAAAAGACATATAATTTGATAAATGTTATAAATGAGGTGATTCAAGAAATATTAATTGAACTACATACTCTTTATCTAGAGCTGTGTTGAAGATCTTAAAGACATTATCTCATTTAATCTTCAATCTCACCATAAGAGGTAGGTATTATTATTATCCCTTTTTCATAGATGGAGAAACTAAGCCTAAATGCCTGACTCTAAAACTCTCTCTCTTAATTGTGAAATATTAAGAAATGAAGTGAACTTTCCATGGCTCTGTGGAGAATGAGTGGCATTTGTAGCATGTGTTGGGAGTACTAATCTCATTCTGGCTTAAATTTTCTCACATTTCAATTCTCTTTTCTTGTTCTAAATAATGTTTTCATGTTCTAGTATGGGAACCATTACAAACTATGTCAAATTTCTTTTTGGAACAAGAGTGAATAATAATAATCATAGTGTCTGATAAAAAATTGTCTCTATATTTTCAAGCCGAGAAGCTTGCTGGATGTGAATGATTTCCTTAGGTGACATAAATCCATTTCCTTGGTTATCATTATTTAATCAACTAAGTATCTACATAACTCTACTATTATTCATTTTTGTTCTTCTCCATTAGTATATCACAGAAGACCATCCAATGCTTTGCTGACATCTAAAAATAATTAATTTCTGCAGCATTCCCCTCATCAACAACTTTAGATACTCTTTTACAGAAAAAAAGATAGTAGTGTTGGATTGCTTTTTAATAATTCCATAAAGAAAATAAGCTATCACTCTTTGTGTTTCTAAGTTACACAAACCATCAGTGTGTGTTTTAGAGTTTCTTTCAGAAGCATACATATGTAAGATGATATTTTTATTTTCAAAATATATGGTGTTTTGTGCTGCTTTGCACACAATGAACTAGATTATTCTTGCTGGTGTACTTCCCTTGAGGACCAAAAGGGACACTTTGGGAAACTCCATTAACTCTCAAAGCCTATTAGGGCACCACTCCTGAAATTGCTTCTCAGATGCTTAGAAATAAAGAGTCTTAATGACTTAAAGTAATAGTTTACAAAATGATACCTTGGTGATCCAGGAGTGTTTAACTTGCAGGCAGGGTCAAACTTGCCTACCAGCTCCCAGTCTAGGAGTCTAGCTACGTGATTTATAGACCAGACTCTGCCATTAACTGGTGGTTTGTTGTGACAAATCATTAACCTCTCAAGTTCTCAATTTCTGCATCTGGAAATAAGAGGGTTGGATTACATTATCCCCAGGAGTCCCTTCCTGCTCCAAAAGGGATGGTTCACAAAAAGAGACTCAGCCTTACTATGTAGAAAAATCAAAGGGTTACATAGCGATCTGTGAGTATGTCGTGTGTGTGTGTGTGTGTGTGTGTGTTTGTGTGTATATATATATATATATATACATACATATACATATATATATATGAAAAAGTGTTTTTATATGCTTAAATGTTTTATAAAAAATCCTCAGTAATCTCTCAGGCAGTAATTTACAGTAGAAACATAATAATGGCTCCACACTTGAAATTATTACCTGCATTTGCTGTTTATAATATCAGAGGGAAAGATGCTTAAAATATTTCGCATCAACCATAGCTGAGAATTAATACTGAGGTTAAAATTATATTCTTCCCTAGGAAAGATAATATGTATTAGATTTCTTTCCAACCTAGTTTCAAAGAACAATGCATTCTTTACAAATGAATCAAATAAAAAGAAATTCTTACTCTTTTATTTGTGATTTTGCATTAAAAATATAAGAGAAGGTACCATATAAGCAGAATAGCATTTTAACAACATCCAAGAGAGTTGCAGGAAAATACAACTTTGGATAAAATCTATAGTGCTGTGTAAGCATTTATTCCAAGAGCATAAACTAATAATATCAACAAGTGTACCTACAGCAAGAATTCCATTAACCTCTCCATGTTTTCATGTCAAACTAAAGTTTTTCAAAATGATAACTTATTCCATTGGGTTTTTAATAATAGAAAATACAAGATGGGTCCAAAGTGAGTCAAGTTAGCATTCTGAGAATCCTGACTCAGTGTCAGTAGCTTAGTTTCTGTTGTAATAAGTTACCAACCATTACATTTGCTGGCAGTGGGTTAATTCCCTAATGGCAGTTTAAGGGAAATTATGGACTAGAATCTGTCAGAACAAATCTTGAGTGGGAGGAGTAAATGTTTCACAGCACACTGTGTACTTCCATGTCCATCTGGTGTTCTGAAATAAGAAAAGACAGGGAGGTCTACAAAATGTGCTTGATGGCACATTTGAGGAAGAGAAAATCAGAAGATAATGCATATTCATGTTCTTGTTTTATTATAATACCTGTTAGCAAAGGACACCAGACTGAACAGACCATAACTTTATTTTGCCTAAAAAAGATTTTAGAGATGCTTTCCTTCTCACTCGATGAAGGCAAACATTGTTTTCAGATACATTTTACTTTTTAATAACAAAAAATTCCAATTCCAAATGAAATTATGACTCTAAAGGTGCCAGGTGGCCACTTTTCCATGACCATTGCTACATGCAGATATATGCTTCTCCTGTGCATGATTCCAATCTTGTATTATTTAATTCCATCAAATTATTTAAGTATATAGCATTCTGATATTAAAATCCTCAATGCAACAACACAAACCACTTGAAAACAGAAGAAATCACAAAGGAAAAATACTTTTACTCCTATTGCCAAAAGACTATCACTTTAAATATTTTGTGAGTCCTTCCAATATCACATATATTTACACATTCAAATTATATGTACAGTTTCCAAAAAAAAAATGTTGTTTACATATTGCTTTGTAGACTGCTCTATTCATTTAGTAATATAGCATGAGCATTTCCCCATGACTATGAGTATTTAGCTATAGTTTTAAATCAAATATGTTTAAAAATTAGCTTTATAACTAGGTGGTATCATCTTGATGCTCAACCAGTTATTTTCAAAAGATCATTTGCTTCTTTGCTGGATGCAACCCCACTGTTTCATCATTGGATTGGAATAAAGAGATACAACTTCACGAGATCTCCTTCAGGGATGTCTGACACAAGCACCTGACTGCACACCAAGAGGGTCTCCTTCCCCATCGTGCCCACTGGCTAACTGATGGGCAGCATGTGGACAAAGCCCTTGTCAGGTGCTATTCCCTGGGACAGGCCCCTGGAGGTTGAAATATACCCAGAAGCAGAGAAGAACTTTTCATGTGTAACAGAATTAGTGGGTTAAAGCTCTGCTCATGTCAAGGCTACTAGGGAATCAAGCAACTGTAGCCGGGAGTAGATAGCAAAAGACATACCCATCTGATACAGGAGGAGTTTGTATGAAAAGTATCATAAGTTTTAATTTCCTGAACACTTCACTACTAGGAATGGTTTTCTCTCAAAAAAGACTGTTGCTGAACAAGTTGGCAGCACTTATACTTTCCATTTCAAAGCTCTTGCCCTGAATTTTAGTGACTATTCCTTTCCTCCTTCCTACAAATTCCAAATGTGGTCTAGCTGCCCCAGAATCTCTGGCCACTCAGCACAGGCCATCTGATGTTTTCATGCCTACAGAAGTAATGTAGAAATATATATGTCATCTTGCCCAAGCACTTTTAAAACTCAGCTTAATCATCATCTTTACCAAATCTTTCCAATTCTGTATTTCATCCCTCAGTCCTATGGGATCTTTTACTTCTAGTGTCAACTACAGGCCTAGCTCACAGTAGTATATCAATAAATGTCTGTGGAACTATGATTAAATGAATGAAAGAACAACATTTTTAAAAAAATGAATTTCCATTGCTGCAGCAGCAGGCATTTTGGTTCAAGCTTATTTCTGAAATCCCTCATATCCAGCATGGAGTGTGTGCCTTTTTCTAAAATCAGACCTGAGTGGGAAACAGGTTTTGCAGTGTCACAAATTTGACCAAAGACCTCAAGTCGAGTTGCTGGTGGTGCATTATTGCTGCTAAAGGCTTAAAAAAATCAACTTCATTTTGACACTTTTTTTAAATGTAGGCATTAAAATCTAAGGCCATTTTACTATTGTCTGTCCCACTTCATCTAAGCAGGATAAAATTTGAAGCTCTTGTTCATCTACCAGACAGGCATTCTCAAGGCTTAAGAACATAGAAATATCCACATAAAGCAGTGTGAGGGAATGCTAGAGACAATAGTAATATCTACCACCTTCTCTGACTAATGCTTTCTCCAAATTCTGGTTCCAGTGACTTTTAGAATTATACAACTTTTCTGATGGGTATGGAAATTCCCAAAGCCATCCATATGCTCTTTCATTTACCATTTATTGATTGCATTAAGCCTAGTATCTTCCTTAATATTTGGACAGTGTCTGGAACTTCTTACTATAGGGGAGCAAAATGTGCCACCTCAAAAAGTCTCTGGCATGCTGATTATTTCAGGCTGAAAACAATTAAAGCTCAAAAGACTCAGGAAGAAAATTTGACCTTCCCCCTAACTGCCTAAAAATAACTTAGATGGAGGGTCTGTTCCTGGAATAGAGCTATCAATAGAGACTGCAAAGAACATGGGCTAGGTGTGGTGCAGGGAACTCTTAAGAGATCAGAGTCCATTCTGTGTCTCCAGCATGGCCCAGCAAACATTTATTTACCAAACGCTTGCTTTTCCATCTCCATGTCAACTGCTTCCTCCCTTTCGAAGTTCTAAACTCCTACCCCCAACCTCCTCTTTTGTCTTTATCTGAAGATGGTATTTAAGGTGAATGTTTTGGAGAGTTACTCAGTTTTCCTGGGTCTCTCCTATGTATACATTTCATTAAATTTTTCTTTGACTTTCTCTTAATTAATCTGTCTCATACCAATTCAATTCTTAGACCAGCCAGAAGAACCTAGAAGGGTAGAGGAAAATTTCTTCCTCCCTGACATTACTAATACCAAGAAACCATGGCCAGGACTGTGTCCTATTCGATATTATTTCATCTGCTCCTAGAAAAATACCTACAATATAAAATGAGTTAATTTATTTTCCTTAAATGCTTTGCAGCCTATCTGTTGCCTCCTAAATAGAAGAAGATATCAACTCCAGGGTACTTGTATTGAAAAAATTGCTTTTCCTTTTGTTATTTTTCAGTAGAAAAAGAAATTATTCCTGATGTCACAATTTTGCTTTCTTTTTTAAGAGTTAGTATTCTGTTTTAAGAAAATAAACATCATAGCATTCTTTAATAAAAATAACCATTTCATAGTCTTTGTAAAAATGACACCACTATGAGTATAGATCAACCTAATCACCTTACCAAGAATATTTAGTTATCCTTTGTATCTCTCTTCTTTTCTTCCACCCTGAACATTTTTACAGATCGTAACTTGTAATTTTTGGATTTTTAAAACATGAGTGAGTAATTATGGATGTAGACCAGACTTCAAGATACAACATGGCAAAAGCTCTAGAAAGGATCTTGAAGATTCTAGCCTAATGTGTAATCCTTTTGTCCTTTGAAGACAAAAGCCGTAGAGGTTGAGTGGCTGGGCAAGATCACAGGGTAAGTGGATAATGGCTACAAAGCTAAGGCAGCAGAAAGTATTTTGGAAAATTTGGAAAAAGCGTCATTGGTAGAAAATTGAAAGAGATAAAGGTAGGGAGGTCTCTTCTTCAATATAACTCAACTCAACTCTCAGAGAAAAGAATGTGTGGAAAGAAGAAAAAGTTGCCAGAATATCCATGTTGATATGGATTAATCTAGTTTCTATACTAATCATCATGCACTTCATAAATAAGATCTCCAATTTGGGTGTCAGAAATACAAATGTAGAAAGAAGCAGACAGATTGAATCCTGGGGTGGGAGAATATGACTTTTACTTACTCTCAGATCTTGTTATTGAAGATGGTAGTTTTCAGTAGTGTAGATACTCTTTAACCTGAAAATTTTCAGCCACCATCATGGATAACACCTTATGAGCTTCTCAAAAGTTACAGCATATGAACAGCTCTTTATCTGATGACAGTACTCACTTACCATTAGCATTCATGTGAGTGAATTATATCTCTTGAAACAAGAAAATCTCATAGCTTATTTCGGTTTGGTGATAAAAAATGTTTTTCCTCTCCTGGATTTCAAATCTGTCCTCCTAACACTGGAGAAGACAATATTTCTTTTTGGATTTCTCAATATGCTGCTATTTTTCATGAAGAACTATAAATTTAAAAACAAATGATGAAAAATGTTTCAGTGTAAAAGACCACAGGAGATATTTTCTCATTCAGTTAACATCCAAATGAGACAATCACATGGAGTTTTCTGTGTAATTTTCAAGTCAAAGAGTTTATTCGAGCTGTATGAGAGAATTTTATATAAAATTTGGAGGGTTCTCATAACAAAGCATTTACTTTGGATAACATATTAAGAACATTCTTTTCTTCATCAGCAGTACTGGTCTCTCAAATGTTTCTTTAACTCAAAGATTTCTGACAAATAGGAAAATCAAACTTTTTAAAAACCCCACAAGTAAGCAATAATCTCCTTATTGCAGAATTGTCTTCGCAATTCTTTTATCTAATGTGTTGTATGTGAAGAGATTCCCTCTACAGTAATAATATGTACTCATGGCTTCCTTATTGTTGTGTAGGGAATAAATTTAAAATGAATATTGTTTCTGTAAAGATGTATTTGCTCTAAGGAAACACAAATGAACAGGGCATTTTGAAATTATTTGGAAATTCAGGAACATGTGACTAGGAACAGGTCAGTAGATAAAATCTCTCTTTTTAATGGATGTCAGATGCTGGCAATACATAAATACATATCAAGCCAAACCCATTATAATTTTGGACCCCAGATGGAAGTTGTTTATGAATAACTTGAGAACATCCAGTTATTTATAGTACAGAAAATCACTAACACTTGAAAAACAAAAAAAGCAATTACTGTATCTCCAACCGTGTAATGGCCATGTTAGACAGAAGAATCACAAATTTAGCTTCATCATTCTTGAATCAAAAGCTGGATTGTAGAGATTGTGGCTGTGTTTGGAAAATTAGAGAAAAATAACACTTTCAGAATTATAACACAAAAAGACAATTAAGCTGCTACCATTATTCTCCAGAACAATAAAGTTCTATTTGGAAAAGTTATAAAAGTCATGAGAGAAATATTAAAATAAAATTAATTAGAAGACAAAATAGTCTTCTCTGTTTCTATCTCTCCTCTTTCAATGGTGGATACCTTCGTATAGCCTCCTTTTATTTTCAATTTTCCTTTTTCTTCAGAGTCACAATTTCCATCTCTTTTTAATATTCATTTATTTTCTTTATACATTCTTTTTAGTTATCATGTGATCTTCCAATATACTTTCCCTCCCTTCCCTCCCTTCCTTCTACTTTTTTCTTTTCTATTTTTTCTCTTTGTGCCCACAGAAGTACACCATTGGAAGTGTTGAGGAGAAAGACATTTTCCTCTGCCCTTCTAAGTTCTTCTGGTTGCTCTAAGAATTAAATTGACATGAGACAGATTAACAGAAGAAAATCAAACAAAAATTTAATAACATGTATGTATGGGAGAGACCCAGGAAAACTGAGTAACTAGCCAAAATAGCAGAAACGCTGACCTTAAATACCATCTTCAGCTAAAGACAAAAGAGGAGGTTAGGGGTAGTGGTTTAGGCACTTCAAAGGGGAGACAGACAATTCACTTTGACATGGAAAAGCAAATGTTTGGTAAATTAATGTTTCCTGAGCCAAGCAGAGACAATGGACACAGTGGACTCTGATCTCTAGGCTCTGCTGAGTTTTCCCCACCACACCAGCCCATATTCTTTACATACATCTCTGGTGATAGCTCTATTCCTGCAACAAGCCCTTTATCTAAATTCTTTTAGGCAGTTAAGGAGGAGGTAACAAGAAAAACTTCCTGGGTCTTCTGTTTCTTAAAAATAATCAACCTAAATTAACTCTCATGCCAAAGAGACACATTTTGGGGTGACAAAATTTGCTTCCCAATTTTTTGGAAGCAATTTCTTGTTCAAAAGAAGGAAGAACTTTCCATATCTGAACATTATCTAAAATGGACACAAACAACTTTTCTGGTAGTGACTCCCTCATTTTAAAAGATCTATAAGAAGAGGATGGAGAGCTAATTATCTGAAATCTTACACTGAATAAGAGATTGAATTAAATGACCTCTAAATTCCCTTTCAGCACTTAAATAATATGTTTCTATAATTTCTTTCCTTGGCCAAAGCAGGTCAAGGTACTTCCCATGATGCTGTAGCACTCAGCAATGTTCACAGTGGTAAATGCTCATTCATGTCTGTTTTTTCTTTCCCCTGTTTAGGAAAATGGGAAAATCTTCCTCCAAGACTACTGAACAAGTGCTTGATTTTACTCAGGTCCACTCAGTTCTCTTTCTGTTCTGCTTCACCATCTGATCACCCTCTTTTTTTCTTTCCCTTTTGCTTTACTCTTTTTTCTTGCCACATGCTCATCTCCTCCGCGTCCCTTCGTCTTCTCCTTGCTCTGTTCTCCTTTACATCTTTTTTCCTTTATTCTTTGTCCCATTCTTTTCCTGTTTGCATTCCTATTCTTGCCCAGAAAAGGCCTATTTTAGGCCTTGGCATTCAGTCCCAAGGCTCAAAAGCAATTAGTCATGAGAGAAGGAAAGGAGATACTCTCGAGATACTCTCTGACCTCTTTCAGAAATGAAAATGACTTCTGGAGCTTCCCTCCCTCCCTCCTCCCTTTCCCTTTCCCCCTTTAAATATTGATGGTACCACACTAGCAGCCTGCTAATGTAACTGTGGTTGGCACTCTGCAGAGGCAAAGGGAGCTGCAGGTACAGTCACAGGTAAGAGACTTTAGCCAGCTTTTTCTTCTATCTGTTACTTGCTCTTCTAGCCCCGTGCTTCCAGCTTGCCAAAGACAGAAAAGCCCATGTGCCTGTCAGTAGATTTGCTGCCCACGGAGAAGCTCCACTTCTCCCGTGAGCTATAAATTGTTCTGATCCTTATCAGCAGATGCACAGCCTACTGTGGCAGCAGGAGGACAGGCCCGGCCCTGTTTATCAGGAGGTGAAGCCAAGATTCTAGGTGCTGATGTCATGATGCTTCTGAGCTGGAGAAGGAAAATGCATTTGGTGTAGGGTCCCCTGCTTCCAAGTGCTGCTTATTCATACCACACCCCAGTGAACTCAATCTGTGGCTGCCCTCCTCCCAGGTTTGATGATGCCCAGAATAAGGGCAGTGTACTTTCTGGATTTCAGTGCAGCACCGTCAGGTCCTGTAGAATTACAAAACAGCTGAGGACTTAAATGTGTACCACTTAATTACGTGCCACATGTAATTTCAGAGCAGTTCTATTTATAGTGGAACTTTATGTTTAAAAAGCTTATATTTCAGAGTGGGAGGCGCTGCAAATCCTTTTAAGCCCAGTAATGAGGCTTAAAATGTGACTCAAAGGAGCTGTAAAATTGGCCAGCACTCCAACTGGGTCACGTTCGGATCAAGATGGCAAGGAGGACGTTAATGGCATGAAAACAAGCTCGGGATTTAAAAATTGGAGACTCTTCTTGATCTGTGTATGTGTACGTGTCTGCGTGCATGTGTGTGTGTATGTGTGTGTGCGTGCGTGTGTGTCTCTTTGTGCGTGTGTGTGTGTGTCTCTGTGTGTTGTGGGGAAAGGTGGTTATTTATTAGCAGTAAAGATAGGGAAGAAGTCAATAGAAGTTCAGGACATCTAACAGAAACTCAGAGTTTATATAAATACCAAACAAGGTCAGATTGAGTCAAATGCACATTCAGGGCGCAGTTCCACAGGGGAACGACAGAAGTGAGACACAGGTGTGAGGGCAGGGCAGGACCAGCAAAGCTCAGAGAGCTGAAGTGTGGGAGGGGGCATGTCGGAGCTGTCAATCATGCATCAGCAGCCAGGGCCAAGGGGAGACCCTGAGCCTTCTCCACTAAGGCCGAACTGTGTGTGTGCGCGTGCGTGTGCACGCGCGTGTCTGCGCGTGCGTGTGTGCATGCGGAGGGGTGACAGCTGGTTTATTAAAAGGCCCTTAGTCTCTTGTAAGCACAGTGACTTAGCTTCCCTACTTTGGTGTGGCATGGAGTGTGACTAAAACACCATCCTGTTTTTTTTCTTCACTGAGTGAAGACAAGAATGATTAGAGGCTTGTAAATAATTGGGGAGACCTAGAAGGGTACCAAAAATTACATGGGCCTGGTCTAAAAATGACTGCTGCTGAGTGAAGTATGGCTGTGCCTCTTTTCCCCTACTCTGTCCCCATCTGCCCCGCCCCTGCCATAGAGACTGATCTCAATCTCCAACAATTCAGCGAGAAACGCAGAGATTGTGCACAGCCTTCGCTGTGATTCAATGGGCAGGCTGTGGGGCAAGTGGTGAGCAAAGGTCATCTGTAAAAACAGTCCCAGCAGCATGACACTCAGTGGATTGAATGTTTCTAGTTTTCTGGGACTGATCGTTGCACTGAGGAAATATGGCTGCACTATTTTTCACCTTTACTTACCTGGTCTCCCTTATACTTACACCCTGCTTGCTTGTGCTTCTACATTCAGCCTAGATCCTTACACCTACTTTCAGGCACAAGCACATCTTCCAACCAAGGTTGAACTAGAACTTCAGCACCCCACTCATGTCCGCACTCCTTTGGCCTCTATTCTTCACTCAGTGCCCTCACCCTCATGTCTGACAAAGCAAATAAATACGTGCTCATAGCAGGGGAAAGAAATCTTTTGCCACCAAACAATAGCCAAGAGATTAAATAAATATATTTTCAAGATTTAGCACAACACACCTCAAAAATAACCATGAAAAGATTGAATTTAATCCAAGGGTCCACAGCAAAATATCACCTTTTGAATAAAAAAAAAGCCAATACATTTAGATACGGTTTCAAGGCCTAGGGGTAGTACTTTGAAAAGATTGAATTAAATCTTGTGGACTGTTATTAACTAGTTAGTTCTTACTATTTGCTCTTTTTGAAAAAATACTGATGAGAGTATTAATCTGAATATTAGTTTATAAATTATTGTCATAAATATCACTACTAGCAATAAATGATATTATGGTAATAATAAGAATTACTAGTAATAATAATAGCAGCATTTTATTTATTTAGCGATTATAAATTCTGTGAGGGCAGGGCCTGTGTTTAATAGGTAGGTGTTTAATAAGTATTTATGGAATACAAATGATTTTCACATATATGCTTTCTTCGTCCTCTTAACAATTCAAGGATTCTGGCTCATACATGCTTAATGCTTAAATCTTTCACATGCTTGGTACTTCAACTGTTAAATAGTAGGAAGTTAGCAAATATTTGTTGGCTGAGGGATTGGTAAGGCAGGTGTTAACATCTGCTTTGCGAATTCAGAACACACGTCTATGGCCTGACCATCAACTGACTCACCACAACCTTCTATAGGAAGCAAATATCACCACTCCTAGAGTGAACAGATATAAGATTATATATTTTACATTAAACAAATGTAAACTATGATCCCAGACCAATCTTGGACCTTGCTATTGGTAAGTCTTTATCTGCAGATCGCTGGAAAGACAGAGTTTTCTTGTTCTATTCATATATGTATGGAGCATTGAGATTGGAGAAGCAATAGTTGCTGACCAAGAGGAATTCTGCCTAAGGATTAACATCTAACAAATTTGACATTCACACTTGGAATGGTTAATCAATCTTGCCATGGGTTACTGAAACACTGTTTAAAGTTTCTGATAATGTTTGCTTAAGTAAAGAGTTCCAAATACATTTGAAGTTAGCTAAACTATTGTTGATAAACACTTATGTGATCCTTCAAAGAATTCCCAGAGGATATAATAGCCCACCTGTAGGAGCAGTAACAGGGAAAAATACTTGGGAACTTGCTGTGTGAGCAAACTTTTAAGCCTTTTCTCAACAACAGACTCAAGAAAATACGGAGCATACTACCTACCTCAGATGTAATTGTGAAGGACAATAAAAGCACCTCACAAACTAGAAAGCACTATATAGATGTAAGTTGATATTATTATTATTATCTATAAAATAGAGGTCACAATTGCTCAACTATCTTAAAAAGTTGATTTGAGAATCAAATGAGTTGGTGTGGGAAGATATTTGAGGAAGACAAGATGCTTTTCAACTGCATAATGAAACTATTATTAAAATGTCCTATTCAAGGACATCAATATCTTTTTCTTATGACTAAAAATGAGGGTTGTTCTTTCTAGAGAGATTCATGGCATGGACACCAATAAAATAATTATCACCATTACATGCTCTTTGACTGAGTGCTACATGCTGATTCTTCAATATCAATTCTCTGTGAAGCAATGGACATGATACAGAAAATGCCATCAGAGTCAGAAAACCCACATGCCAAATAAGTTACCTGTTTGCTCAGCATCACTGATGCTTTTTAAAGAGTTGCTAACTGAAAAAGCTGTCTCCTTAGAACACAAATCATTGTAATTGGAACTTTGGAAATTGTATGGTAGCTAGAATGATGAATAAAGCACAGTTGGAGAGTTTCAAGTATGGCAGTTTGTGTTTTCTTTAAAGCCTTTCTTATGAGAAATTGGGAAGTCAGACAATATCTATAACAAACATATGTCATAAGAAATCCAACTGCACGTCAGAGATTTTTTTTTTTAGCAGCTAGAAAGTTCTTTCATGAATAGATTTCAATTAGCCACAAACATAAACAGCAAATTTGGTTTTGATTATATGGTATTTTTCCTAAGTCAGACTAACCCTCCAATTTTGAGAAGCAAATATTTGACGCTGTTTTTGTAAGTAATTCCTCCATTATCCTCACTGGCTCTGAGCTTGCCAGCAGTTTTTTCATTCTGAGGTCTTTGGAAAGATCAATTAAAGAGTAAGAACCAGTTTTGTTTGCTCATTAAGGGGTTCTGCAAGGGATAGGAGGAGAAACAATGTTGCCGACTGCAGCAGTAGTCCCCTTATGGTACCTTTTCTCACAGTGTCCCTTCCTTATCAGACATGGTAGTAGGAGAGGTTGACTTTCACACTCTCTTCCGGACACAGTTTTATGGATAACAATAAAATCTCTATTGAGAAGGATGGAAATTATGAAGATAAAGGTAGCATAATAGATAATGAGGTCAAGTGTCTGAAAACACTTTTTTTTTTTTTAAAGCATTCAACTCTTCTACTAGTCTCTTGCAAAATCATCATTCAAAGGACTAAGGACACTTTGCCTCTTCAGACTTGAGGAACAGGGCCTGGGTCTTCCTTTTCAATGACTTTGGGAATCAGTACAATCTCAATTAATTGTATAGTAGAAATTACTTTGCAATTGAATAAAGATTCTTTATGCATAAACTACATGGAAGCAGGCAAATTTTAGATCGACAGTATCATTGTAGTTAATATTACTACATAAGATTGATTTTCTTTTCTAGGGCTTTACTCTGTTAGGTAATACCTGTCACTGCTCCTTTCCTTACTCAGGACCCTTTCTGAGTTGCTTCCAGTGATAACTCCTGGTTCAAGCAATAGGTAAATCTCATAACTTACCCCTGATACCTCTAAATTGGCTATTTTGATTTTGAATCCTTGGTCTAGAATGTCCTGAGAATTTTACTTTTCTGTAACCATTTTGCTGGGTTCAGCAAGATAAACTTTATCAATTCTTTCTTTTCCTAAGATTCAGTACTTTCCCTGGATTCTTTATTTCCCAGTTCTTTCTTCATCACTTTTCTCCACTGTGCCTCTTCAGGTTCTCTGTTCCACCTCAAGCCACCCACCTAACCTGCTTCATCTAATCCAGAGGTTGCCTTTTTGACCCACAGACAATTGCAAAGTGATTCCATTAACATGTAGATGACTCTGGACAGAGCTGAACAGGCTAAACATGTGTTTGAATATAAGGATTAATCAACATATAGGGTACCAACGTGTACCACACAAAAGGGAGAACATTTCTTTCCATGTATTTGTGTCTTCTTTAATTTCTTTCAGCAACGTTTTGTAGTTTTTGTTGTACAAGTCTTTCTTCCCCGTGATTACATTTATTCCTATATGTTTTATTCTTTTTGATGTTATTGCAAATGGATTGTTTTCTTAATTTACTTTTAGGATAGTTTGTTGTTAGTGTGTATAAGTGCAACTGATTTTTGTATATTCATTTTGTATCCTGCAATTTTGCTAAGTTCATTTATTAGTTCTAATGATTCTGTTGGTGGAATCTTTAAGGTTTGCTACACATAAGATTATGTTATTTAAAAACAGAGATCGGGGCTTCCCTGGTGGTGCAGTGGTTGAGACTCCACCTGCCGGTGCAGGAGACACGGGTTCGTGCCCCGGTCCGGGAAGATCCCACATGCCGCGGAGCGGCTGGGCCCGTGAGCCATGGCCGCTGAGCCTGCGCGTCCGGAGCCTGTGCTCTGCAACGGGAGAGGCCACAACAGTGAGAGGCCCGTGTACCGCAAAAAGAAAAAAAAAAAAAACAGAGATCATTTTAATTCTTCTTTTTCTTATCTAGTTGCTCTAGCTAAGACATCCAATATTATGCTGAACCGAAGTGGTTGGAGTCAGCATCCATGACTTGTTCCTCATCTGAGAGGAAAAGCTTTCAGGTTTTCACTGTGGAGTATGATACTACCCGTAGGCTTTTCATAAATTACTCTTGTCACGTTGAGGTAATTTCCTCTATTCCAAGTTTGTTGAGTGTTTTTATCAAAAAATAGTGTTGAATTTTATCGAATGCTTTTTCTGCATTTATTGAAATGATCTTGTGATTTTTACCCTTCATTCTGTTAATGTGGTGAAGCACATGCATTGATTTGCATATGTGAAAACATCCTTGCCTCCCAGTGATAAATTTCATTTGACAGGGTGTATGATCCTTTTAATGTGCTGTTGAATTTAGCTTGCTAGTATTTTATTTAGGATTTTCACATATATGTTCATGAGGTCTATTGGCCTATAGTTTTCTTTTCTTGTAGTGTCTTTGTCTGGCTTTGGGTAATACTGTCCCCATAAAATGAGGTTGGAAGTGTTCCCTTCTTTTCAGTTTTTTGGGAAGGGTTTGAGATTATTAAAATGTCCTTACTACCCAAAACAATCTACATTTTAAATGCAATTTCTGTAAGAATTCTAACAGCGTTCTTTGCAGAAATAGACAAAACAATTGTAAAATTTATATGAAACTACAAAGGGCCCTGAATAACTAAGCAATCTTGAATAAAAGAACAAAGCTGGAGGTCTCATGCTTCCTAACTTCAAAACATATTACAAAGCTAGAGTAGTAAAAGCAGTATGATACTGTCGTAAAGACAGACGTAGACCAATGAAATAGAATAAAGATCCCAGGAAATAAACCCCATGCATATACAGTAAATAATCTTTGATAAACGGGGACAGAATAGTCTTTTCAACAAATGGTGTTGAGAATATCCACGTGTAAAAGAGTGAAATTGGACCCTTATCTTACATCATACACAAAAATAAATTCAAAATGGATTAAAGACTTAAGGGATGGGCTTCCCTGGTGGCGTAGTGGTTGAGAGTCCGCCTGCTGATGCAGGGGACACAGGTTCGTGCCCCAGTCCGGGAAGATCCCACATGCCGCGGAGCGGCTGGGCCCATGAGCCATGGCCGCTGAGCCTGCGCGTCCGGAGCCTGTGCTCCACAGTGGGAGAGGCCACAACAGTGAGAAGCCCGCGTACAGAAAAAAAAAAAAAAAGACTTAAGGGAAAGACCTGAAACTATAAAATTAGAAGAAAACATAGGGGGAAACCTTGATGACATTGGTCTTGGCAATAATTTCTTGGCTATGACACGGAAAGCACAAGCCACAAAAGCAAAAGTAGGCAAGTGAGACTACAGCAAACTAAAATGCTTCTGCATAAAGGGAAGGAAACAACTAACAGAGTGAAAAGGAAACCTGTAGAATGGGAGAATATATTTGCAAACCATATATAAGATAAGGGGTTAATATAAAAAATATATATAAGGAACTCATACAATTAAGTAGCAAAAATACCCAAATAACTTAATTTAAAAATGATCAAAAATCTTGAATAAACATTTCTCAAAGAAGACATACAAGTTGCCAGCAGGTATATGAAAAGCTGATCAACATTACCAGTCATCAGGGAAATGCAAATCAAGACCACAATCAGACATTAACTCACACCTGTTAGGATGGCCATTATCAAAATCACAGAAAATAAGTGCGGGAAAGGATGTAGAGAAATTGAAACACTTTTGCACAGTTGTTAGGAATGTAAAATGTGCAGCCCCTACGGAAAACAGTATGGAGTTTCCTCAACAAATTATGAAAGGAACTACTGTATGATCCAGCAATCCTACTTGAACACAGGATCTCAGAGAGAGGTTTGCACTCCCACATTCACTGCAGCATTATTTGCAAAGCCAAGAGGTGGAAAAAACCTATATGTCCATTTATGGATAAATGGATAAAGAAAATGTGGTATATACATACAGTGGAATATTACTCATCCTTAACAAAGTAGAAAATCTATCATATGCTACAACATGGATGAAACTTGAGGACATTATGCTAAATGAAATTAACCAGCAACAGAAAGACAAATACTGCATGAGTACACTTATATGAGGTATCTATAATAGTCATATTTATAGAAGCAGAGAGTAGAATAGTGGTGGCCAGAGGCTGGGGGCAGGGGGGAATGGGAAGTTATTGTTCATTGGGTGTAGAGTTTATGTCACATACAATGAAAAAGTTCTAGAGATCTGCTGTACAACAATACTCATGTAGTTAACAATATTGCACTATACGTTTAAAAAATTATTGTGAGTAGATCTCATATTATGTGTTTTGTTTTTTACTACAATTAAAAACAATAAGGAGAAGGGAGAAATTTTTTCTCCATGTTTGACCAGAGGAATAGGTCTGAAACTGTTTGAGGTGCTGGTGGTTGTCGCTATACTTGTTGTTCTGTTTAAAGATCTGGGGTATTGGGCTTCCCTGGTGGCACAGTGGTTAAGAATCTGCCTGCCAATGCAGGGGACACAGGTTTGAGCCCTTGTCTGGGAATATCCCACATACCGCAGAGCAAAAAAGCCCGTGCGCCACAAGCACTGAGCCTGCACTCTAGAGCCCCCGAGCCACGACTACTGAAGCCCACGCACCTAGAGCCCGTGCTCCACAACAGGAGAGGCCACCACGATGAGAAGCCTGCACACCGCAATGAAAAGTAGCCCCTGCTCGCCGCAACTAGAGAAAGCCCGCGCAGCAATGAAGACACAATACAGCCAAAAATTAATTAATTAATTTAAAATCTGAGGTATTAGGATTTACCAAGTATAAAAATTCTATTTTCAAAAAAATTTTAACATAAGCAAAGTTTTACTTCGGTTTTTTTGGCTCATAAATGACTCTGCAATATCTAACATGTAAGAGACTAACATGGTTACTGTCTAAAGGCAGCACAGAGGCCACTGAATATTTGTACAATTTTAGGAAAAGAGGAACAGCTCAAAATCTCCTTCACACTGAGGGAGGGAAAATGGGGTGGGATCAGGGTAGATGAGTAAATAAACATCTTAGCTCTGTCATCTGGGCTGAGGGTTCCCCGCTGAAACTCCAGCTACATAGGCGGTCGATTGGACCCTACCTGTGTTAGGGAAATATAATCAAAAAGAAAAAAAATCTTCCAATCCAAGAATCCTCTTCACAAAGAGAGTTGAGAAACAAACCACTTTTATTATTAAATAAGCATTAAACGAGAGTGTAATGTGCATCACAGGCAATCTGCTAAGAGATTGCAAGGACAGAAATCTGCCCTTTTTTTACACAAGCACATACAACCCATCACATACATGCTTTTTTAAAAAAAAAATTTAATTTTATTTTTAAACAGCATGTTTTTATTAGTTATCTATTTTATACATATTCGTGCGTATATGTCAATCTCAATCTCCCAATTCATCCCACCACCACCGCAGCTGCCTCCCTGCTTTCCCCCGTTGGTGTCCATACATTTGTTCTCTACCTCTGTGTCTCTATTTCTGCCTTGCAAATCGGTTCATCTGTAGCGTTTTTTAGATTCCACATATATGCATTAATATACGATATTTGTTTTCCTCTTTCTGACTTACTTCACTCTGTATGACAGTCTCTAGACGCATCCACGTCTCAACAAACGACCCAATTTCGTTCCTTTTTATGGCTAAGTGATATTCCATTGTATATATGTACCACATCTTCTCTATCCCTGTGTCTGTCGATGGGCATTTAGGTTGCTTCCATGACCTGGCTATTGTAAATAGTGCTGCAATGAACATTGAGGTGCATGTGTCTTTTTGAATTATGGTTTTCTCTGCATATATGCCCAGTAGTGGGATTGCCGGGTCATATGGTAATTGTATTTCTAGTTTTTAAGGAACCTCCATACTGTTCTCCATAGTGGCTGTATCAATTTACATTCCCACCAACAGTGCAAGAGGGGTCCCTTTTCTCCACACCCTCTCCAGCATTTGTTGTTTGTAGATTTTCTGATGATACCCATTCTAACTGGTGTAAGGTGATACCTCATTGTAGTTTTGATTTGCATTTCTCTAATAGTTAATGATGTTGAACAGCTTCTCATCTGCTTCTTGGCCATCTGTATGTCTTTGGAGAAATGTCTATTTAGGTCTTCTGCCCATTTTATGATTGGGTTTTTTATCTTTTAATATTGAACTGCATGAGATGTTTATATATTTTGGAGATTAATCCTTTATCCGTTGATTGCTTTGCAAATATTTTCTCCCATTCTGAGGACTGTCTTTTCATCTTGTTTATGGTTTCCTTAGCTTTTAAATTTCCTTAGGTCCCATCTGTTTATTTTTTATTTTATTTCCATTTCTCAAGATCAAAAAAGATCTTGCTGTGACTTATGTCAAAGGGTGTTCTTCCTATGTTTTCCTCTAAGAGTTTTATAGTGTCCTGTCTCACATTTAGATCTTTAATCCATTTGGAGTTTATTTTTGTGTATTGTGTTAGGAAGTGTTCTAATTTTATTCTTTTACATGTAACAGTCCAGTTCTCTCAGCACCACTTATGAAGAGAGTCTTTTCTCCATTGTATATCATTGTCTCCTTTGTCATAGATTAGTTGACCATAGGTGTGTGGGTTTATATCTGGGCTTTCTACACTGTTCCATTGATCTATATTTCTGTTTTTGTGGCAGTACCATGTTGTCTTTTTCTTTTTCTTTTTTACATCTTTATTGGAGTATAATTGCTTTACAATGGTGTGTTAGTTTCTTCTTTATAACAAAGTGAATCAGTTATACATATACATATGTTCCAATATCTCTTCCCTCTTGAGTCTCCCTCCCTCCCACCCTCCCTATCACACCCCTCTATGTGGTCACAAAGCACCAAGCTGATCTCCCTGTGCTATGTGGCTGCTTCCCACTAGCTATCTATTTTAGGTTTGGTAGTGTATATATGTCCATGCCACTCTCTCACTTTGTCCCAGATTACCCTTCCCCCTCCCAATATCCTCAAGTCCATTCTCTAGTAGGTCTGTGTCTTTATTCCCATCTTACCCCTAGGTTCTTCATGACATTTTTTTCTTAAATTCCATATATATGTGTTAGCATACAGTATTTGTCTTTCTCTTTCTGACTTACTTCACTCTGTATGACAGACTCTAGGTCTATCCACCTCATTACAAATAGCTCAATTTCATTTCTTTTTATGGCTGAGTAATATTCCATTGTATATATGTGCCACATCTTCTATATCCATTCATCCGATGATGGACACTTAGGTTGTTTCCATCTCCTGCCTATTGTAAATATAGCTGAAATGAACATTTTGGTACATGACTGTTTTTGAATTATGGTTTTCTCAGGGAATATGCCCAGTAGTGGGATTGCTGGGTCATATGGTAGATCTATTTGTAGTTTTTTAAGGAACCTCCATACTGTTCTCCATAGTGGCTGTACCAATTCACATTCCTACCAGCAGTGCAAGAGTGTTCCCTTTTCTCCACACCCTCTCCAGCATTTATTGTTTCTAGATTTTTTGATGATGGCCATGCTGACTTGTGTGAGATGATATCTCATTGTAGTTTTGATTTGCAGTTCTCTAATGACTCATGATGTTGAGCATTATTTCATGTGTTTGTTGGCAGTCTGTATATCTTCTTTGGAGAAATGTCTATTTAGGTATTCTGCCCATTTTTGGATTGATTTGCTTGTTTTTTTGTTATTGAGCTGCATGAGCTGCTTGTAAATTTTGGAGATTAATCCTTTGTCAGTTGCTTCATTTGCAAATATGTTCTCCCATTCTGAGGGTTGTCTTTTCATCTTGTTCATGGTTTCCTTTGCTGTGCAAAAGCTTTGAAGTTTCATTAGGTCCCATTTGTTTATCTTTGTTTTTATTTCCATTTCTCTGGCAGGTGGGTCAAAAAGGATCTTGCTGTGATTTATGTCATAGAGTGTTCTGCCTATGTTTTCCTCTAAGAGTTTGATAGTTTCTGCCCTTACATTTAGGGCTTTAATCCATTTTGAGCTTATTTTGTGTGTATGGTGTTAGGGGGTGATCTAATCTCATACTTTTACATGTACCTGTCCAGTTTTCCCAGCACCACTTATTGAAAGGGTTGTCCTTTCTCCACTGTACATTCCTGCCTCCTTTACCAAAGATAAGGTGGCCATATGTGCGTGGGTTTATCACTGGGCTTTCTCTCCTGTTCCATTGATCTATCTTTCTGTTTTTGTGCCAGTACCATACTGGCTTGATTACTGTAGCTTTGTAGTATAGTCTGAAGTCTGGGAGCCTGATTCCTCCAGCTCCAACTTTTGTTCTCAGTATTGCTATGGCTATTCAGGGTCTTTTGTGTTTCCACACAAATTGTGAAATTTTTGGTTCTAGTTCTGTGAAAAATGCCCGTGGTAGTTTGATAGGGATTGCATTGAATTTGTAGATCCCGTTGGGTAGTAGAGTCATTTTCACAATGTTGATTCTTCCAGTCCAAGAACATGGTACATCTCTCCATCTATTTGTATCATCTTTAATTTCTTTCATCAGTGTCTTATAATTTTCTGCATACAGGTCCTTTGTCTCCTTAGGTAGGTTTATTCCTAGATATTTTATTCTTTTTGTTGCAATGGTAAAAAGGAGTGTTTTCTTGATTTCACTTTCAGAATTTTCATCATTAGTGTATAGGAATGCCAGAGATTTTTCTGTACATTAATTTTGTATCCTGCTACTTTACAAATTCATTGATTAGCTCTAGCAGTTTTCTGGTAGCATCGTTAGGATTCTCTGTGTATAGTATCATGTCATCTGCAAACAGTGACAACTTTACTTCTTCTTTTCCAATTTGCATTCCTTTTATTTCCTTTTCTTCTCTGATTTCTGTGGCTAAAACTTCCAAAACTATGTTGAATAATAGTGGTGAGAGTAGGCAACCTTGTCTTCTTCTTGATCTTAGTGGAAATGCTTTCAGTTTTTCACCGTTGAGGACCGTTGATGTTGGCTGTGGGTTTGTCATATATGGCCTTTATGATGTTGAGGAAAGTTCCCTCTATGCCTACTTTCTGCAGGGTTTTTATCATAAATGGGTGTTGAATTTTGTCGAAAGCTTTCTCGGCCTCTATTGAGATGATCATATGGTTTTTCTCTTTCAATTTGTTAATATGGTGTATCACGTTGACTGATTTGCATATATTGAAGAATCCTTGCATTCCTGGAATAAAGCCCACTTGATCATGGTGTATGATCCTTTTAATGTGCTGTTGGATTCTGTTTGCTAGTATTTTGTTGAGGATTTTTGCATCTATGTTCATCAGTGATATTGGCCTGTAGTTTTCTTTGTTTGTGACATCCTTGCCTGGCTTTGGTATCAGGGTGATGGTGGCCTCATAGAATGGGTTAGGGAGGGTTCCTCTCTCTGCTATATTTTGGAAGAGTTTGAGAAGGATAGGTGTTAGCTCTTCTCTAAATGTTTGATAGAATTCGCCTGTGAAGCCACCTGGTCCTGGGCTTTTGTTTGTTGGAAGATTTTTAATCACAGTTTCAATTTCAGTGCTTGTGATTGGTCTGTTCATATTTTCTATTTGTTTCTGATTCAGTCTTGACAGGTTATGCATTTCTAAGAATTTGTCCATTTCTTCCAGGTTGTCCATTTTATTGGCATATAGTTGCTTGTAGTAATCTCTCATGATCTTTTGTATTTCTGTAGTGTCAGTAGTTACTTATCCTTTTTCATTTCTAATTCTGTTGATTTGAGTCTCTTCCTTATTTTCCTGATAAGTATTACTAATGGTTTATCAATTTTGTTTATCTTCTCAAAGAACCACCTTTTAGTTCTATTGATCTTTGCTATCATTTCCTTTATTTCTTTTTCATTTATTTGTGATCTGATTTTTATGATTTCTTTCCTTCTGCTAACTTTGGTGGGTTTTTGTTTTTCTTTCTGTAATTGCTTTAGGTGCAAGGTTAGGTTGTTTATTCGAGATGTTTCCTGTTTCTTAAGGTAGGATTGTATTGCTATAAGCTTCCCTCTTAGGACGGCTTTTGCTGCATCCCATAGGTTTTGGGTCGTCGTGTCTCCATTGTCATTTGTTTCTAGGTATTTTTTGATTTCCTCTTTGATTTCTTCATTGATCACTTCATTATTAAGTAGTGTATTGTTTAACCTACATGTGTTTGTATTTTTAACAGATCTTTTCCTGTAATTGATATCTAGTCTCACAGCATTGTGGTCGGAAAAGATACTTGATACAATTTCAATTTTCTTAAATTTACCAAGGCTTGATTTTTGACCCAAGATATGATCTATCCTGGAGAATGTTCCATGAGCACTTGAGAAGAATGTGTATTCTGTTGTTTTTGGATGGAATGTCCTATAAATATCAATTAAGTCCATTTTGTTTAATGTACCATTTAAGCTTCTGTTTCCCAATTTATTTTCATTTTGGATGATCTGTCCATTGGTGAAAGTGGGATGTTAAAGTCCCTACTATGAATGTGTTACTGTCGATTTCTCCTTTTATGGCTGTTAGTATTTGCCTTATGTATTGAGGTGCTCCTATGTTGGGTGCATAAATGTTTACAATTGTTATATCTTCTTCTTGGATCGATCCCTTGATCATTATGTAGTGTCCTTCTTTGTCTCTTCTAATAGTCTTTATTTTAAAGCCTATTTTGTCTGATATGAGAAATGCTACTCCAGCTTTCTTTTGGTTTCCATTTGTGTGGAATATCTTTTTCCGTCCCCTCACTTTCAGTCTGTATGTGTCTCTAGGTCTGAAGTGGGTCTCTTGTAGACAGCAGATATATGGGTCTTGTTTTTGCATCCATTCAGCTAGTCTGTGTCTTTTGGTGGGAACATTTATTTACATTTAAGGCAATTATCGATATGTATGTTCCTATTCCCATTTTCTTAATTGTTTTTGGTTTGCTATTATAGGTCTTTTCCTTCTCTTGTATTTCTTGCCTAGAGAAGATCCTTTAGCATTTGTTGTAAAGCTGGTTTGGTGGTGCTGAACTCTCTCAGCTTTTGCCTGTCTGTAAAGGTTTCAATTTCTCCATCAGATCTGAATGAGATCCTTGCTGGGTACAGTAATCTTGGTTGTAGGTCTTTCTCCTTCATCACTTTAAATATTTCCTGCCACTCCCTTCTGGCTTGCAGAGTTTCTGCTGAAAGATCAGCTGTCAACCTTATGGGGATTCCCTTGTGTGTTATTTGTTGTTTTTCCCTTGCTGCTTTTAATATGTTTTCTTTGTATTTATTTTTGACAGTTTGATTAATATGTGTCTTGGTGTGTTTCTCCTTGGATTTATCCTGCATGGGACTCTCTGTGCTTCTGGACTTGATTAACTATATCCTTTCCCATATTAGGGACGTTTTCAGCTTTAATTTCTTCAAATATTTTCTCAGTCCCTTTCTTTTTCTCTTCTTCTTCTGGAACCCTTATAATTCGAATGTTGGTGCATTTAATGTGTCCCAGAGGTCTCTGAGACTGTCCTCATGTCTTTTCATTCTTTTTTCTTTATTCTGCTCTGCAGTAGTTATTTCCACTATTTTATCTTCCAGCTCACTTATCCGTTCTTCTGCCTCAGTTATTCTGCTATTGATCCCATCTAGAGTACTTTTAATTTCATTTATTGTGTTGTTCATCATTGCTTGTTTCATCTTTAGTTCTTGGTCCTTGTTAAATGTTCCTTGCATTTTCTCTATTCTATTTCCGAGATTTTGGATCATCTTTACTATCATTATTCTGAGTTCTTTTTCAGGTAGACTGCCTGTTTCCTCTTCATTTGTTGGGTCTGGTGGGTTTTTTATCTTGCTCCTTCATCTGCTGTGTGTTTTTCTGTCTTCTCATTTTGCTTATCTTACTGTGTTTGGTGTCTCCCTTTTTCAGGCTGCAAGTTTGTAGTTTCCATTGTTTTTAGTGTCTGTCCCCAGTGGCTAAAGTTGGTTCAGTGTGTTATGTAGGCTTCCTGGTGGAGAGGACTAATGCCTGTGTTCTGATAGATGAAGCTGGATCTTGTCTTTCTTCTGGGCAGGTCCACGTCTGGCAGTGTGTTTTGGGGTGTCTGTTGACTTATTATGATTTTAGACAGCCTCTCTGCTAATGGGTGGGGTTGTGTTCCTGTCTTGCTAGTTGTTTGGCATAGGTTGTCCAGCACTGTAGCTTGCTGGTCATTGAGTGAAGCTGGGTGTTGGTGTTGAGATGGAGATATCTGGTAGTTTTTCGCGGTTTGATATTATGTGCAGCTGGGAGGTTTCTTGTGGACCAGTGTCCTGACCTTGGCTCTCCCACCTCAGAGGCACTGCACTGACTGCTGGCTGCAGCACCAAGAGCCTTTCATCCACATGGCTCAGAATAAAAGGGAGAAAAAGTAGAAAGAAAGAAAGAAAGAAAGAAAGAAAGACAGAAAGAAAGAGGATAAAATAAAATAACGTAAAATAAAATAAAGTTATTAAAATAAAAAATAATTATTAAGAAAAACTTTTTTAAAAAGTAAAAAAAAAAAAAAAAAAGACAGACGGACGGATAGAACCCTGGGACAAATGGTGAAAGCAAAGCTATACAGACAATATCTCACACAGAATCATACACACTCACAAAAAGAGGAAAAGGGGAAAAAATAATAAATCTTACTCTCAAAGTCCACCTCCTCAATTTTGGATGATTCATTGTCTATTCAGGTATTCCACAGATGCAGGGTACATCAAGTTGATTGTGGAGATTTAATCCGCTGCTCCTGAGGCTGCTGGGAGAGATTTCTCTTTCTCTTCTTTGTTTGCACAGCTCCCGGGGCTCAGCTTTGGATTTGGCCCCACCTCTGTGTGTAGGCTGGAGGGCGTCTGTTCTTCGCTCAGACAGGATGGAGTTAAAGGAGCCGTGGATTCGGGGGCTCTGGCTCACTCAGGCCAGGGGGAGGGAGGGGTACAGAGTGCAGGGTGAGCCTGCAGCGGCAGAGGCCGGCATGACGTTGCACCAGCCTGAGGCAAGCCGTGCGTTCTCCCGGGGAAGTTGTCCCTGGATTCTGGGACCCTGGCAGTGGCAGGCTGCACAGCCTCCCCAGATGGGAGGTGTGGAGAGTGACCTGTGCTCACACACAGGCTTCTTGGTGGTGGCAGCAGCTGCCTTAGCGTCTCATGCCCGTCTCTGGGATCCACGCTGTTAGCCGCGGCTCACGCCTGTCTCTGGAGCTCCTTTAAGCAGTGCTCTTAATCCCCTCTCCTCGCGCACCAGGAAACAAAGAGGGAAGAAAAAGTCTCTTGCCTCTTCGGCAGGTCCAGACTTTTTCCCAGACTCCCTCTCAGCTAGCCATGGTGCACTAACCCCTTCAGGCTGTGTTCATCCCTCCAGTCCTCTCCCTGTGCTCTGACTGAAGCCGGAGGCTCGCCATGTTGTCTTGATTACTGTAGCTTTGTAGTATATTCTAAAGTCAAGGAGTCTGATTCCTTCAGCTCCATTTTTCTCCCTCAAGTTTGCTTTGGCTATTCAGGGTCCTTTATGTCTCCATACAAATTTTAAGATATTTTGTTCTAGTTCTGAAAAAAATGCCATTGGTAATTTGATAGGGATTGCACTGAATCTGTAGATTGCTTTGGGTAGTATAGTCATTTTCACAACATTGATTCCTTCAGTCCAAGAACATGGTATATCTCTCCATCTGTTTGTTTCATCTTTGATTTCTTTCATCAGTATCTTATAGTTTTCTGAGTACAGGTCTTTTACCTCCTTAGGTAGGTTTATTCCTAGGTATTTTATTCTTTGTGATGTGATGGTAAATGGGATTCTTTCCTTAATTTCTTTTTCTGATTTTTCGTTGTTAGTGTATAGGAATGCAAGAGATTTCTGTGCATTAATTTTGTATCCTGCAAATTTACCAAATTCATTGATTAGCTCTAGTGGTTTTCTGGTAGCACCTTTAGGTTTATTTATGTATAGTATCATGTCATCTGCCAACAGTGACAGTTTTACTTCTTCTTTTCCAATCTGTACTCCTTTTATTTCTTTTTCTTCTCTGATTGTCGTGGATAGAAGTTCCAAGACTATGTTGAATAATAGTGGTGAGAGTGGACATCCTTGTCTTCTTCCTGATCTTAGAGGAAATGTTTTCATATTTTCACTATTGAGAATGATGTTTGCTGTGGGTTTGTCATATATGGCCTTTATTATGTGGAGATTGTTTCCCTCTATGCCCACTTTCTGGAGAGTTTTTATCATAAATGGGTGTTGAATTTTGTCAAAAGCTTTTTCTGCATCTATTGAGATGATCATACGGTTTTTATTCTTCAATTTGTTAATATGGTGTATCACACTGATTGATTTGTGCATATTGAAGAATCCTTGCATCCCTGGGATAAATCCCACTTGATCATGTTGTATGACCCTTTTATTATGTTGTTGGATTCTGTTTGCTAGTATTTTGTTGAGGATTTTTGCATCTATTTTCATCAGAGATATTAGTCTGTAATTTTCTTTTTCTGTAGTACCTCTGTCTGGTTTTGGAATCAGGGCGATGGTGGCCTTGAAGAATGAATTTGGGAGTGTTCCTTCCTCTGCAAGATTTTGGAAGAGTTTGGGAAGGATGGGTGTTAGCTCTTCTCTAAATGTTTGATAGAATTCACCTGTGAAGCCATCTGGTCCTGGACTTTTGTTTGTTGGAATATTTTTCATCACAGTTTCATTTTCATTACTTGTGATTGGTCTGTTCATATTTTCTATTTCTTCCTGGTTCAGTCTTAGAAGGTTATACCTTCCTAAGACTTTGTCCGTTTCTTCCAGGTTGTCTTCCAGCAACTCTCTTGGCATAGAGTTGCTTGTAATAGTCTCTTATGTTGCTTTGTATTTCTGTGGTGTCTGTTGTAACTTCTCCTTTTTCATTTCTAATTTTATTGATTTGAGTGCTCTCCCTCTGTTTTCTTGATGAGTCTGTATAAAGGTTCATCAGTTTTGTTTATCTTCTCAAAGAAGATAAACAGCTTCTCAGCTTTAAGTTTTATTGACCTTTGCTATTGTTTTCTTTGTTTCTATTTCATTTTTTTCTGCTCTGATCTTTATGATTTCTTTCCTTCTACTAACCTTGGGTTTTGTTTGTTCCTCTTTCTCTAGTTCCTTTAGGTGTAAGGTTAGATTGTTTATTTGAGATTTTTCTTGTTTCTTGAGGTAGGATTGCATTGCTATAAACTTCCCTTTTAGGACTGCTTTTGCTGCATGCCATAGGTTTTGGATCATCATGTTTCATTGTCATTTGTCTTTAGGTATTTTTTTATTTTCTCTCTGATTTCTTCAGTAATCTCTTGGTTATTTAGTAATGTATTGTTTAGCCTCTATGTGTTTGTGCTTTTTACGTTTTTTTCCCTGTAGTTGATTTCTAATCTCATTGTGTTGTGGTCAGAAAAGATGCTTGATATGATTTCAATTTTCTTAAATTTATCAAGACTTGATTTGTGACCCAAGATGTGATCTATCCTGGAGAATATTCTGTGTGCACTTGAGAAGAAAAGGTAATCTGCTGTTTTGGGGTGGAATGTCCTATAAATATCAATTAAATCTAGCTGGTCTATTGTGTCATTTAAAGCTTGTGTTTTCTTATTAATTTTCTCTCTGGATGATCTGTCCATTGTTGTAAGTGAGGTGTTAACATTTCCCCACTATTATTGTGTTACTGTCAATTTCCTCTTTTATAGCTGTTAGCCTTTGCCTTATGTATTGAAGTGCTCCTATGTTGGGTGCATATATATTTATAATTGTTATATCTTCATCTCAGATTGATCCCTTGATCATTATGTACTTTCCATCTTTGTCTCCTGTCACATTCTTTACTTTAAAGTCTATTTTATCTGACATGAGTATTGCTACTCCAGCTTCCTTTTGATTTCCATTTGCATAGAATATCTTTTTCCATCCCCTCACTTTCAGTATGTATGTGTCCCTAGGTCTGAAGTGGGTCTTTTGTAGACAGCATGCATATAGGTCTTGTTTCTGTATCTATTCAGCAAGCCTGTGTCTTTTGGTTGGAACATTTAATCCATTCCCCTTTAAGGTAATTATTGATATGTTTGTTCCTATTACCATTTTCTTAATTGTTTTGGGTTTGTTTTTGTAGGTCCTCTTCTTCTCTTGTGTTTCCCACTTAGAGAAGTTCCTTTAGCATTTGTTGTAGAGCTGGTTTGGTGGTGCTGAACTCTCTCAGCTTTTGCTTGTCTGTAAAGCTTTTGATTTCTCCGTTGAATGAGATCCTTGCCTGGTAGAGTAATCTTGCTTGTAGATTCTTCCCTTTTATCACTTTGAGTATATCATGCCACTCCCTTCTGGCTTGTAGAGTTTCTGCTGAGAAATCAGCTGTTAACCTTATGGGAGTTCCCTTGTATATTATTTGTCATTTTTCCCTTGTTGCCTTCAATAATTTTTCTTTGTCTTTAATTTTTATCAGTTGAATTACTATGTGTCTCAGCCTGTTTCTCCTTGGGTTAATCTTGACTGGGACTCTCTGCACTTCCTGGACTTGGGTGGCTATTTCCTTTCCCATGTTAGGGAAGTTTTCATCTATAATCTCTTCAAATATTTTCTCGTGTCCTTTCTCTCTCTCTTCTCCTTCTGGGACCCCTATAAAGAGAATGTTGGTGAACTTAATGTTGTCCAGAGGTTACATACATGTTTTCAAGATGAATAATAACTAGTCCTCAAGTAAGAGGACTTGATAGCACAGTTTGTCATATATAGTTCATCCTAAATTGTCCTCCTAGTTGGGGTGTTGTTGGCTAATTGCCTTATCCAGAGGACAAAAAATGTCTTGTTTTTATGACTGTAGTTAGTTTTGCTACTTGGAGCAAGGGACCCCCTGAAGTTAGGTCCCTACCCTTCCACGGAAACTGGGAAACAGAGGTGCTATCTCCTTTGGTGTTAACATTTCAAAGACAGGGCTCCTAGGCCCTTGAGAAAGATGATTCTGGTTCATAAACCTGGCAAGAACTTTATCTAGTTTTCAAAAGGATTTTTATACATTTCAAAAGGATGCAAAAGTACCCTCAATGATAAATTTTTTAAGGTAAATGCTCTAAGAGAAATGAGGGGATGGAAATCTCTCCCCCCCATTTTCAACAGGGAGAGTTAAACCTCTTATTTTTAATTTGTGTTTGTTCTTACAGTTGAGCTGACAGCTTGGAACTCTCAAGGCAACCCCTGTGTGTGGGGGGGGGAGTGTCGGGGGACACAATGAGCCTCAGTTTTCATGAGGCCCAGGTGCTTGGGGGGGATGGGGGCTAGGCAGCACCATATTCCCACTCCAGCCACAGGAAGAGCCATGCCAGGTCCTGGGGTGGGGTGAGGGGACGGGTCCTTATCCTTCATAACCCACACCTCTCCAAGAGGGCTTGTTTGAATCTTATATAGTGTCAGGTGCTGAGGCTTGGCTATGCTCAAAGAGGTTTTTAGTTAAATAATAATATTTAATGGTGCATGCTTCTGTGTGTGTGAAATTTTTATGGGGATAAGCCTAGTAGGTCTTTGGGAAGGGTCCTTTCTATCAACTTTAGCTTTTGATGCATGTGCATTGCTAGTTAATACTTTTATTTCCAAAGGACTAGGTTTGAATTCTGTCTGAGGGTATCTTTATCAGAAATTTGCTTTTTTTTTTCCCCAAAAGTGATATTCCTTCTAACTGGTTCTGTTTAAACTCAATTTATCAAGCAGCTGAGTCTTAGCCAGCAGGTTTTGAAATTAGCACTTATTAGATCAGATTCTATTATTTTTTTCAGTCGGTCTGTGAAAATAAACCTAGGTGCCATTTGAAATGAAGGCACATAACAGCCTTGCTCCGGAGATAATTTTCTCTGTTACACAACACTGTGCCACCAGATCGGTTGCTCAGTTAAAAGCATTTAACCCAGACCAAGTGATAATAGCAGGTGTGTGTATCATAAGAGAAGGTCAAGTTACATCACCCCCGTCTCAAATTCTGCTTTACTTTGTTTGGCTATCGCCACTATTGGTTCTTGATTTTCCACAGATCAAATGAAGGTGAACGACAGCTGTGTTGGAATTACAATGTAAATTGCAACGTGCAAAGCCTACCTGAACAGGAAAAGCTGATGTGAAGCGGACAGTCATGATGAAGGCCTCCACTCTGAACTGGTTTGAACTTTTTAGTATGAAATAAACATATGTTAGTGTAAAAATGGTTAGGGTCTTTACTTTGTGCTATCGCGTATCGAGTTCATTTAGTAAAAGCTTCAAGCGGTGAGCAAGTACTTAGTTACCAACAGTCTTAAAAGACAATATTACATTTCCAAATTACTTTAGGTTGGACCTCAGGAAATGTAATTATATTCTTTACATTATTTCGTGACTGTGAATCCCTTTCATTCTTATTCATATTTTATAAAATCCATCATATATTTATTTGCATTTGCTCCCTTTTCAGATATTAATTCTCTCTCCTCAATACCAGCTGTGCCTTTCAATCAAGTTACCTTTGACTTCTTAACATCACTGAAGAGAAGTTTTAGCAATTCATAGCCTTTATACACATGCTTAGTTTTCTTCTGCGTTTGATTGCCTTACCTAATAGAGAGTAAGAGGTAATGGTCAAGCAATGAAGCAATAATGTGGTGATTCTCAAGAAAGAAATGAAATGTGAAATATGCCTGATATTATAGGTCCCTCTCTACATTTTGTATCCCCAGATAGATTTTAAATTTCCTAAGAAAGCACCCTTGTTTTCCACATCTCTGTGTCTCTTACAGTGACTAGTAAAGGGACTGAAGCATGGCTTTGCACAGGTAGATGCTCAATATATGCCTTGTTGACTGGAAGATGAAATGCACCAGAAGCAGATGCCCGTCTAACACTTCCCTATAAAGAGGACATGACTCTGAATATCAAGGAAGTTGAGATGGGCATTTTCAAGATAATTAGTTCATCAAAATGAATTCAATAAGCTTATTAGAGCCCCTGGCAATGTATTCTATTTTGGACATAATACATTTAGTAAACACATCTATTGTCTGGCTTTCTGGGAAGGACAGGCTTATTTGCATTTTACTCAGCTGCCTATCTGTTTTTGACCCTGTGTTAACATAGCACCAAAGAGTTGATCGAAATATTCTCACGTGTCTTATGAGGATAAAAACCATTCAGTTTTTAAAAGAGAATTTGTTTTGTTTTAGATTTAAGGAAGAGTTGAATGATCACTTGGGATGTTCATAAACTGATGTCTGTACTGCATCTGCGCTGTAACAGATCAGCTAGTTTCTTCCCCCATATCCCTTCACCAAAGGAAATACCCTCACTATTTACATGTGACATTTTTCTTTATCAGAGAGTGGAAATGAATCTACAAGCCCTTTTGGCCTTCATGAACTTAAAGAAATTGATTTAACTTGTTTTTAAGAGAGATTGAATGAAAAATGTTTTTTCTAATTCCCCTTTAAAATCAATCACATCAAACCATAATTTGGTTTCCAACATTGTTACCTCATTATTCTAATAAATTAAAGGATTGACTGATATTTCCAAATCTTCGCAATATATTATACGACTTTTATGTGGAGTTCATCACCATCAGTGAAATGGTAGCTCAAAAACTGTATGTATTGGTGAATTATTTTTGTCTCTCCTCTCGGTATAGAAGAGTCAGTGGCCAGTGTGTTAGGTTAAAATAAAGTAGGCGGGGCTTCCCTGGTGATGCAGTGGTTGAGAGTCCGCCTGCCGATGCAGGGGACACGGGTTCGTGCCCCGGTCCTGGAAGATCCCACATGCCGCGGAGCGGCAGGGCCCGTGAGCCATGGCCGCTGAGCCTGCATGTCCGGAGCCTGTGCTCCACAGCGGGAGAGGCCACAACAGTGAGAGGCCCGCGTACCGAAAAAATAAATAAATAAATAAAATAAAGTAGGCGATTGAGAAAAGAAGAAAGGTGAAGGGCATTAGTATTTATTAGACATCTGCTTTGTGCTCAACACATTGCCTCATTTAATCTTCCTCTTTCAAAATAAGTTTTATTGGCTCTACTTTACAATGATGAAACTGGGACTCCGAAATTTTGTCCAAGGCTCCCTAGCTAGAAAAAAGTGGGGGACCCAGGATGAGAGACTGGATTTCTCTGGCTCCCAAATATTTCTACTAACCTATGATGGCACAAACATGATTCAACTATGGAAAAGACATAGGATAGGACAGGAAAAATTTAGCCTGAAAAAATGAATACAATGGGAGAAATTCATGTTTCACCTATACCGTACAAAGAATAGTTGCACAGAGAAAGAGAAGGAGATGATTTCCAAGGGCAGGTTGGAGAACATTAAAATAGGAGGTGACGAATTTTAATTAGATTTATGGAAAAAGACTTGCCTGTGAGGGCTGTAAACACTGTAGCAGATATTTGAGAGGAGGAACTGCCTTGTCGGAAGCTGTTAGAACAGAAGAGATTCTCTCCCATTAGATTACGCTAATAAATGTCAAGGCACTTAAACCCATCATGAGTCCCTGCATGTGGCATTTGATCCTCACCCCTGCAACTCCTTCAGTTGAATTGTCAGTTGGAATAAAAGAAAAGGACTTGAAATCTCGGGCAGAAGTAGAGTCTACTATTGGTGAAAGGCCAACAGATTAGCTCAAATACACATGTGTGAATATAGATTTGGTAAGATCAAGACAGCTTTAACCTTCCCCACAGCTTGATTCAAGTTTAGACAGGTTTCTTCCTGACTTGAGGTCCTTGACCTTTCTTTTCTTAGAGTTTTACTAAGTTACTTTAGAAAACTTGTAAATTCTTTCTCTGCCCCTTTGAGATGCAAAATGTTAAAAGCCTTTTGCCAGTTTGACTTCCTAAGACAATCTTTCTCAAAGACCTGGGAGTCATACCTTTGAAATGCAATTATCAAGGGAGACAGCACCCTTATCTCCCATTGCTTCCAGAGGGTAGGAGCCTAACTTTAGTGGGCATCTTACACCAAGTTGTAAAACTACCTCCTGTCATGAAGATTAGAGGAAGTTCACTTTTCCTTTAGGTAAAGATAGTTAGCAGACACAGTGGCCTACCATTCCCCTTCCAGCTCTTAAAAACTCTCCAATCCTTTGTTTTAGTAGATTGAGCTCAGACTTAGTTCTGACCTTTCTCCTCTATTGCAGTAGCCTTGAATAGAGTGTTCTTTGCCTGTTTAATTTTGTCCAATGCAGTTTTTGCTTTGGCAGATATTATAAACATATTCTCAGTTACACATGAAGAACTTCTGCAGAACTGAAAAAATGCAGCAATTTAAGACAGAAACCATAGTAATTTTCAGGTGATGCAGAAAACACAGTTAAAAATGCTTATTTGATTTTTTGGGTCATCTTCACTGAGAAATTATATTCTTCATTATCTGTATTTTACTTTTTATTTAGATTTTAATAAATTAAGTTGATGTGTATTTCACAAACGTCAAAGTACTATTTTGTCCTGGTTTTGTGCTAAGAAGATGTGCAATTCCATTATGCTTAATGTGAGTGGCTTTTTTTTTTTGCGGTACGCGGGCCTCTCACTGTTGTGGCCTCTCCTGTTGTGGAGCACAGGCTCCGGACGCGCAGGCCCAGCGGCCATGGCTTACAGGCCCAGCCAATCCGCGGCATGTGGGATCTTCGCGGACCGGGGCACAAACCCGCGTCCCCTGCATCGGCAGGCGGACTCTCAACCACTGCGCCACCAGGGAAGCCCGTGAGTGGCTTTTTTGAGAAATGATAATTTGTTTTTGTGCTTTCAAGTTTCTTATATAGTAAGCTGCCTATTTGGGGGCAGAAAAAAATCGTCCTAGCAGTTAAGCTCACTTATAATGTTAAATTATTAGTTTATCATTAATTTTTCATGTGATTTACTAATATAGACATGAGATTAGTTTCGAACTCATTCAGAGTCTCCTTGTGAGTAATGCTCTTCAGTATGTTATATTGTTTATCAGTTTTTCTGTCTTAAAACAAGGAATCATAATATAATGAAGACTTTCTTTATATAATGTTATTTAACCAAATGTCTTGAGTTAAATGGCACTCAGATTATTATTTAGTTCTTTTTTTTTTTTTTTTTTTTTTGTGGTGTGCGGGCCTCCCACTGTTGTGGCCTCTCCCGTTGCGGAGCACAGGCTCCGGACACGCAGGCCCAGCAGCCATGGCTCACGGGCCCAGCTGCCCCGAGGCATGTGGGATCCTCCTGGACCGGGGCACGAACCCGCGTCTCCTGCATCGGCAGGCAGACTCTCAACCACTGCACCACCAGGGAAGCCCCTATTTAGTTCTTTTAACTTGGGTCTCTAGAATTCATGCATATTGATATCACCATGATATTTTGGAACATCCTTGGTTCCCCAAATAGATGTATGGGTAGTAGTCTTATTATACTATAGTAGTATAATCTCATTGAAATGGTCTTGGGGTAATTCCTCAGGCCAAAACTGAGTCTCCCATAAATCTCTGGGACCAGGGATAAGCTTTAGCTAGTCCACATTCTCTAGCACCTATCTATCATATATCTATTTAACCAATGATGACAGCTAACAAAACTCATTCCTGTAAAATAGAAGTTTATTCTAGAACTGATTTTGATTTCAGACTCTGAGCTCCCGGACTGTCTTCTGATAAATAACCCTACTCAAATGATTGCTTGTAAGTTTAAACAAATACAATGATTTGTTGGTCAAATTTGGGATGATTAACTCAGTTCAAATCTCCGTCTCTGAACTCATCCTTCCTCTGGGTATACCCTAAAACTTTGAGGGTTTTGATAATAATAGCCAGGCATCTCAGGGTTGGGGCGATATCCCATTTCAGCCGTGTCATGAGGCCACTCCAGGAGTCCTATGAAGAGGTCCACCTGGGAGGAACTGAGGCCTCCTGCTAATAGCTATGTTAGTGAGTCATCTGGGAAGTGGATCCTCCAGCCCCAGTTAAAACTTCCGATAACTGCACCCCCCCATCAACATTGTGACTGCAAACTTTTACAAGACCACTGAGCCAGAATCACTCAGCTAAGCTGTTTCCCAAATTCCTGACTCACAAAAACTGTGAGGTAATAATATTTGTTGTTATTTTCAGCTGCTAAGTTTATGGATAAAAATTTTTCAGCAATAAATGACTAATAGAGCTCAATGTGTGTGTGCCTGTGTGTGTTTGTGTGTGTGTTTTCTCTTTCCTGTGTTGAGCTGTCTACACTACTCCTGGGGGTATTTTCCAGTCAACTGCCAGGTTGGAGGTGGGCACTGAATTTGGGAGAGAGGGATAGAATAGAGATAGCTCAAGGGTTTAGGTTGAACCTGTCCGCGAAGGTTCGGGGTCTTAGGAATTGCAACTAAACCACGAAGGTTTAGTTGGGGTCTTAGGAATTGCAATTCAGGAGGTACAGATTCAAGCAGCACCTCAAATGTTCTCTGAGAGAAGTAAAAATGGTGGAGGTTTATAAAGACAGCAGACAAAGACATCTCAGAGAAGTTACATAGTTGTTTTGCAGAACTATGATTGATTCCAGCAGACATTCATTTACTTGTCAGCAGCTGAGTGGTTGCTAAGCTGTGGTTTCCAGGGAGTGAAGAAAATTAGTTCCAGGTGGCCTGTAGTTCACCAAGTCAGAATTTTATGTTGCATCTGGGTGTGGACATATGTAAGTTCTACTTCCTTAATGGCCTCTTGGCTCCATTATAGATCCCTTTGACATAAGTGACTCCATTTTGTTGTTCATGGTCTGCAAAGCACGTTTTATTGTCATATCGTTACAGAAAATGGTATCTCTGAAGAGGTGAAAGTAATGGTTTCCAATTTAACAGTCATGACACATTTGAATTCCTCTTCCATATTGCAGCCAAAAAGCTCTTTCTGAAGGGTAAATCTAGCTATCTAATTCCACTGCTTAAAACCCTTGAAAGGTTAAGGTCCATACTCCATAAATGGTTGACAAGACCTTTCTTAATCTGGGCTCTGCTGACCTGTCCAGCCACTCTTATCCACCAAAAACTCTCACCCTTAGACTTACTGAAAGATGCTCTCTCCATGAGCATGGCTGCTCTCACTTGCCAGCCTTGCTCAGACTTTCCCCTCTGCATGGAATTCCACACTCTTACTCTGCCCTTTTTATGACTCCATGAGTCACATCCAGCCCTTTGATATTTTGCTTGATCTTCACAGCATTTTTGATAAATCTGAATGAACATTTTTAAAACATAGATTTCTTCTTCAGGAACAATCTGAAGATAGGGCAAGATGGAGTTGTCCCTTGGCCCTGGAGACACATGATGTCTTCCTTTTTTAATAGTATTTTTTAAATACCATTTTTAGTAGGCAGTTTGAGTTGGTCTGGAGGCTCAGATAAGCAGATGCCAAGAGGGGGTTAAATATGCAAGGATGCTATTAAGGAGATGCCTGTGTGAAAGGAAATAGGACGCTGTTTTAAGAATACCTGGGATTTGTTTTAATCAGGTATGGTAAGGCATGCAGACATGAAAATAATAGTTACAATTCTCTAGAAACAGGAGGCATATCATGCCACACAGGTGAGCACCAGGGTTGGTCAGGAGAAAAGGAATGGAGGAAAATGTGGGCAAAAGCCTTTATTGTGGTTTCTGTGGGAAGGAATAGGCAGAGGCAAGTTAAGCAGGTTTAGAATTGGCTAGTTTATTTCAGCAGCACGGGAGCCTAGAGGCTGTCTCCAGTTGCCTGGTACCTGGCCTCGGGATGATTAGGGCAAGTGGATAGTGGCCTGGGGTGTAAGAGCCCAATAAAGAGGCAGTTGGGTATACGGGCTCGGGATTGAGGTTTACATTTGAAAGAAAGGTATGCTCAGGGACAACTTGTTTATTATCTCTTGGAATCTGCTAATCCTGGGAGGGCCCTTCTTTCCAGGCTCAGCAAGGCCCCAGATGTCAAAGCATTAGAATGCAGAAAATAAAAAGACATGGTTAATAGATAAGGGACCTAGCAAAGGCAGGGAACCAAAGGACTGCAATGAGAGTATTATCCTGAGAGAAGAAAAAGGAGAAAAGGTGGGGTGGAAGTTTCCAAGAGTGCCAAGCAGTTTGAGGAATATTTGGCAAGGTAGTTGGGGAGTATTTAAGCCCAAGTTTGCTGGTGAAGAGTCCCCTGACAACCTGAAACAAGACTTGGTACCCGATCAGATCACATTCGTTCATTGGATGCAGGTGGTCCATGGGAGCACAGCCTCAATGCAAACGTAGTCATGGGTTTCAAAGCAGAACAGCTGGACCCTCAGCCTGGTGTGCTTCCTGTAGGAGGGGTCTTGGAGGCACATTTTCATGGCTGTCATAGAGTTCATCCTTATTCAGAGGTGAGGAAATTGCATTTCAGAAAGTTCAGGAAGCATTCCCAGAGTTACAATGCTAACAAATGAAAGAGTTAAGAATTCAGCATTAAAAACCTTTGCTCATACTCCCATGCAACACATCACCCTATCAACAGACAAGCTATCTGTTTATCAGGCAGGGCTTTTTAAAAACTCTGGAGACGTGGCAGCTTCAGCCAATTCCCTTTATCAGTGTCAACAGTCCTTATATTGTCAGTTGAAAACTACTGAATTCATCACGGAATTGATGAATAATACAACTTTGAATGAGGATTTTCATTTATCAGACATTTAGAATTTAGGTGTTCAACAGACCCCAGATAACTTTAATATAATACGTTTAGGAAATATGTTCCTGAAGGGAAAATTATTATAAACTGTGCTCTTTATCATTTCCATATTTTTTAATCCTTGATATTAGTGACCATTGACCTGGAAGCCATACAGTCATGATGTACTCAGGCATTGTTTGTATTAGGACCAAGCACTCGTTTGATCAGGGCTAATGAGGCCAAGGTCATTGGCTTAACCACCTTGACGTCGACTTAGCTTTAACTAGTCCCAAGGTCACAGACTTTTGACTTTTCAGCTAAGTTATCTATACTGCAAAGGTATGTGCAAGAACACCAGCACTTCTTAGCATCATATCAAGATGGATTCAGTTTCACCTTACTGCCCACTCTTAAGCACAAGACGTAAGCATTTGCCAGATTTACAGGTGTCAGTATACCATTGAATGAATTTCACACAGGCCCATTTTATCTACTGACAAAAATGTCGTCAGACTTCGATATGGTAAGCTTTTTATACAATACTTTGAAAAATGTAAATTACTGTTGAAGCATAAGTTATTCATGCTGTTGCATGACTCTAATAATAATGATAATAATGTTTGCCTTATGATCTAGTGAGTGTTGGTTTGTGTGGTAGGCAGCCTCTAATAAGAGCCCCAATGATCTCTACCTCCTGGTGCCCACAGCCTTATATAATTGTCTCCCCTTGAGTGTGGGCTGGACCAAGTGACTCAATTGTAAGAAACAAGAAGAGCACAAAAGGGATGAAAAGCCCAACGTTGGATTTTACAAAAAGACTGTAATTTCCATCTTGTTTGCCATCCTGCACTTTTTCTGGCTTGGAGATCTTGCTCTGGGAGAAGCAAGCTGTCCTGTTGTGGAGAAGACCATGTGGGGAGGAAATGATGTCTCCTTCCAAAAAGACAGTGAGGATATCGGGCTTGTCCAAAGCCACATGAGTGACCTTGGAAATGGATCGTGCGAGACCTGCCAACAGGAAGCAGTTCTGTCCAGGTCAAGCCTTGAGATGACCGTGGCCCTGGCCTACACCTTGATCGCCACATGGTGTGAGAACCTGAGCCAGAGAGCCCAAGCAGCCGTGCCCAGGTTCCTGACCCACAGAAACTACGAGACACATATTTTATTAGGAGATTTTGGAGGTAACTTGTTATGTAGCAATGGACAACGAATATACCTGCGAAGGCACATAAAACATTTTGGGTGTGAAGATTTGCTGCAGGTTCATAAAAAAACTCAGCTAAATTTTCATGATGCTGCACTTCCTTAGAATCTCCAAAGGATTCGCACAGCAAAAGAAGTGGGAACAGATACTGTTCTTCCTTATAACTTTTAAAGTATTCATTAAGGATTCTCTGAACATTTCATATTAAATTACTCCCATTATTATGTAGTGTTAAATTATGTCATAAACTGCTTATGTCAGAATAAACTAAAAAGGGTTGGAAAGGGAAAGTATACTTATGCTCCTATGCAAATCAATGAAAAGTATAAACCTCTATTTTAGAGCCACCCGTGAAAGCATAAGAATAGTTTGGGGAGAACTTCAAGATGGCGGAGGAGTAAGAAGTGGAGATCACCTTCCTCCCCACAAATACGTCAGAAATACATCTACATTTGGAACTGTTCCTATAGAACACTTATTGAACGCTGGCAGAAGACCTCAGACTTCCCCAAAGGCAAGAAACTCCCTATGTACTTGGGTAGGGCAAAAGAAAAAAGGAAAAACAGAGACAAAAGAATAGGGATGGGACCTGCACCTCTGGGAAGGAGCTGTGAAGGAGGAAAAGTTCCCACACACTAGGAAGCCCCTTCACTGGCGGAGACGGGGTTGGAGGGGGGAAGATTCAGAGCCACGGAGAAGAGCACAGCAACAGAGGTGCACAGGGCAAAGCAGGGAGATTCCCGCACAGAGGATCGGTGCTGCCCAGCACTCACCAGCCCGAGAGGCTTGTCTGCTCACCCGCTGGAGCAGGCAGGGGCTGGGAGCTGAGGCTCGGGCTTCGGAAGTCATATCCCAGGGAGAGGACTGGGGTTGGCCACGTGAACACAGGCTGAAGGAGGCTAGTGCACCACAGCTAGCCAGGAGGGAATCCGGGAAAAGGTCTGGAGCTGCCAAAGAGGCAAGAGACCATTGTTTCCTGGTGCACGAGGAGAGGGGATTCAGAGACTGCCTAAACGAGGTTCAGAGATGGGCGCAAGCCGTGACTATCAGTGCGGACCCCAGAGATGGACATGAGACGCTAAGGCTGCTGCTGCAGCCACCAAGAAGCCTGTGTGCAAGCACAGGTCACTATCCACACCTCCCCACCTGGGAGCCTGTGCAGCCCACCACTGACAGGGTCCCGTGACCCAGGGACAACTTCCCCAGGAGAACACATGGCGTGCATCAGGCTGGTGCAACATCACGCCGGCCTCTGCCACCGCAGGTTCGTCCCTTATTCTGTACCCCTCCCTCCCCCCTGCCTGAGTGAGCCAGAGCCCCCTAATCAGCCGCTTATTTAACCCTGTCCTCTCTGCGCGAAGGGCAGATGCCCTCAGGCGACCTACACGCAGAGGCGGGGGGAAATTCAAAGCTGAACCCCAGGAGCTGTGAGAACAAAGAAGAGCAAGGGAAACATCTCGCAGCAGCCTCAGGAGCAGCGGATTAAATCTCCACAATCAACTTGATGTACCCTGTATCTGTGTAATAACTGAAGAGAAAACAAATCATCCCAAATTGAGGAGGTGGAGTTTGGGAGCAACTGTAGACTTGGGGTTTGCTTTCTGCATCTAATTTATTTCTGGTTTTATGTTTATCTTAGTTTAGTATTTAGAGTTTATTATCACTAGTAGATTTATTTATTGATTTGGTTGCTCTCTTCCTTTTTTTAAATATATATATATTTTTTTTCCTTTTTCTCTTTTTCTGAGTGTGTATGTGTATGTTTCTTTGTATGATTTTGTCTGTATAGCTTTGCTTTTACCATTTGTCCTAGGGATCTGTCTATCCATATTACTATTTTTAGTATAGTTTTTAGTGCTTGTGATCATTGGTGGATTTGTTTTTTGGTTTGGTTGCTCTACTCTTTCTTTCTTTCTTTTTTTTATTACTTTTTTTACAAAAACTTTTATTTTTTCTTTCTTTCTTTCTTTTTTTACTCCCTTTTCTTCTGAGCTGTGTGGACGAAAGGGTCTTGGTGCTATGGTCAGCTGTCAGGCATATGCCTATGAAGTGGGAGAGCCGAGTTCAGGACATTGGTCCACAAGAGACTTCCCAGCTCCACGTAATATCAAATGGCAAAATCTCTCCCAGAGATCTTCATCTCAGCAGTAAGACCCAGCTCCACTCAATGACCGGCAAGTTACAGTGCTGGACACCCTATGCCAAACAACTAGCAAGACAGAACACAACCCCACCCATTAGGAAAGAGGCTGCCTAAAATCATAATAAGGTCACAGACACCTCAAAACACACCACCAGACGTGGTCCTGCCCACCAGAAAGATAAGATCCAGCCCCATCGTCCAAATCACAGGCACCAGTTTCCTTCACTAGGAAGCCTACAAAACCCACTGAACCAACCTTAGAAACTGGAGGCAGCCACCAAAAACAACAGGAATTCGAACCTGCAGCCTGCAAAAAGGAGACCCCAAACACAGTAAGTTAAGCAAAATGGGAAGACAGAGAAACACACAGCAGATGAAGGACCAAGGCAAAATCCCACCAGACCAAACAAATGAAGAGGAAATAGGCAGTCTACCTGAAAAAGAATTCAGAGTAATGATAGTAAAGATGATCCAAAATCTTGGAAATAGAATGGATAAAATACAAGAAACATCTAACAAGGACCTAGAAGAACTAAAGAGCAAACAAACAGTGATGGACAACACAATAAATGAAATTAAAAATTCTCTAGAAGGAATAAATAGCAGAATAACTGAGGCAGAAGAACGGATAAGTGACCTGGAAGATAAAATAGTGGAAATAACTAATACAGAGCAGAATAAAGAAAAAGAATGTAAAGAATTGAGGACAGACTCAGACACCTGTGGGATAATATTAAATGCACCAACATTCGAATTATAGGGGGCCCAGAAGAAGAAGAGCAAAAGAAAGGGACTGAGAAAATATTTGAAGAGATTATAGTTGAAAACATCCCTAACATGGGAAAGGAAATAGTCAGTCGAGTCCAGGAAGCAAAGAGAGTCCCATACAGGATAAATCCAAGGAGAAACACGCCAAGACACATATTAATCAAAATATCAAAAATTAAATACAAAGAAAAAATATTAAAAGCAGCAAGGGAAAAACAACAAATAACATAGAAGGTGATCCCCATAAAGTTACCAGCTGATCTTTCAGCAGAAACTCTGCAAACCAGAAGGGAGTGGCAGAACATATTTAAAGTGATGAATGGGGAAAACCTACAACCAAGATTACTGTACCCAGCAAGGATCTCATTCAGATTCAACAGAGAAATTAAAAACTTTACAGACAAGCAAAGGCTAAGAGAATTCAGCACCACCAAACCAGCTTTACAACAAATGCTAAAGGAACTTCTTTGGCCAGGAAACCAAGAGAAGGAGAAGATCTACAATAACAAACCCCCAAAATTAAGAAAATGGTAATAGGCACATACATATCCATAACTACCTTAAATTTAAATGGATTAAATGTTCCAACCAAAAGACATAGACTAGCTCAGTGGGTACAAAAACAAGAACCATATATATACTGTCTATAAGAGAACAAATTCAGACCTAGGGACACATACAGACTGAAAGTGAGGGGATGGAAAAAGATATTCCATGCAAATGGAAATCAAAAGAAAGCTGGAGTAGCAATTCTCATATCAGACAAAATAGATTTTAAAATAAAGAATGTTACAAGAGACAAAGGAGGACACTACATAATGTTCAAGGGATCAATCCAAGAAGATATAACAATTGTAAATATTTATGCACACAACATAGAAGGACCTCAATACATAAGGCAAATGCTAACAGCCATAAAAGGGGAAATCAACAGTAACACAATCATAGTAGGGGAATTTAACACCCCACTTTCACCAATGGACAGATCATCCAAAATGAAGATAAATAAGGAAACACATGCTTTAAATGACACGTTAAACAAGATGGACTTACTTGATATTAACAGGACTGTCCATCCAAAAACCACAGAATACACTTTGTTCTCAAGTGCTCATGGAACATTCTCCAGGATAGACCATATCATGGGTCACAAATCAAGCCTTGGTAAATTTAAGAAAATTGAAAGCGTATCAAATATCTTTTCTGACCAGAACGTTATGAGACTAGATATATACCAGGAAAAAACACCTGTAAAAAATACAAACACATGGAGGCTAAACAACACACTACTTAATAGCCAAGAGATCACTTAAGAAATCAAACAGGAAACAAAAAACTACCTAGAAACAAATGACAATGAAAACATGACGACCCCAAACCCTATGGGATGAAGCAAAAGCAGTTCTAAGATGGAAGTTTATAGCAATAAAATCCTACCTCAAGAAACAAGAAAAATCTCAAGTAAACAACCTAACCTTACACCTAAAGCAATTAGAGAAAGAAGAAGAAGGAGAAAAAAAAAACACACCAAAGTTAGTAGAAGGAAAGAAATAATCAGGATTAGTAGAAAGAAAGAAATCATAAAGATTTCAGAAATAAATGAAAAAGTAATGAAGGAAACAATAGCAAAGATCAATAAAACTAAAAGCTGGTTCTTTGAGAAGATAAACAAAATTGCTAAACCATTAGCCAGACTCATCAAGGAAAAAAGGGAGGAGATTAATCAATAGAATTAGAAATGAAAAAGGAGAAGTAACAACTGACACTTAAGAAATACAAAGGATCATGAAAGATTACTACAAGCAACTATATGCCAATAAAATGGGCAACCTGGAAGAAATGCACAAATTCTTAGAAAAGCACAACATTCTGAGACTGAACCAGGAAGAAATAGAAAATATAAACAGACCAATCACAAGCACTGAAATTGAAACTGTGATTAAAAATCCTCCAACAAAAAAAGCCCAGGACCAGATGGCTTCACAGGCGAATTTTATCAAACGTTTGGAGAAGAGCTAACACCTATCGTCTCAAAGTCTTCCAAAATATAGCAGAGGGAGGAACACTCCCAAACTCATTCTACGAGGCCACCATCACCCTGATACCAAAATCAGACAAAGTTGTCACGAAGAAAGAAAACTAGAGGCCAATATCACTGATGAACATAGATGCAAAAATCCTCAACAAAATACTAGCAAACAGAATCCAAAAGCATATTAAAAGGATCCTACAACACGATCAAGTGGGTTTTATCCCAGGAATGCAAGGAGTCTTCAATATATTCAAATCAATCAATGTGATACACCATATCAACAAATTGAAGGAGAAAAACCATATGATCATCTCAATACATGCAGAAAAAGCTTTCAACAAAAGTCAACACCGATTATGATAAAAACCCAACAGAAAGTAGGCATAGAGGGAACTTACCTCAACTTAATACAGGCCATATGTGACAAATCCACAGCCAACATCGTTCTCAATGGTTAAAAATTGAAACCATTTCCTCTACTATCAGGAACAAGATAAGGCTGTCCACTCTCACCACTATTAGTTAACATAGTTTTGGAAGTTTTAGCCACAGCAATCAGAGAAGAAAAAGAAATAAAAGGAATCCACTCACATTTTTCACAGAACTAGAACAAAAAATTTCACAACTTGTATAGAAACACAAAAGAATCCGAATAGCCAAAGCAATCTTGAGAAAGAAAAATGGAGCTGGAGGAATTAGGCCACAGACTTCAGACTATACTACAAAGCTACAGTAATCAAGACAGTATGGTACTGGCACAAAAACAAAAATATAGATCACTGGAACGGGAGAGAAAGCCCAGAGATAAACCCAAACACATATAGTCACCTTAATTTTGATAAAGGAGGCAAGAATATACAATGGAGAAAAGACAGCCTCTTCAATAAGTGGTGCTGGGAAAACTGGACAGCTACACGTAAAAGAATGAAATTAGAACAGTCACTAACACCATACACAAAAATAAACTCAAAATGGATTAAAGACCTAAATGTAAGGTCAGAAACTATCAAACCCTTAGAGGAAAACATAGGCAGAACACTCTATGACATAAATCACTGAAAGATCTTTTTTGACCCACTGCCTAGAGAAATGGAAATAAAAACAAAAATAAACAAATGGGACCTAATGAAACTTCAAAGCTTTTGCACAGTAAAGGAAACCATAAACAAGATGAAAAGACAACCCTCAGAATTGGAGAAAATATTTGCAACTGACAGAGTATTAACCTCCAAAATTTACAAGCAGTTCATGCAGCTCAATATCAAAAAAACAAACAACCCAATCCAAAAATTGGCAGAAGACCTAAATAGACATTTCTCCTAAGGAGATATACAGATTGCCAACAAACACATGAAAGGGTGCTCAACATCACTAATCATTAGAGAAATGCAAATCAAAACTACAGTGAGGTATCATCTCACACCAGTAGAATGGCCATCATTAAAAAATCTACAAACAATAAATGCTGGAGAGGTTGCGGAGAATAGGAAACCCTCTTGCACTGTTGGTGGGAATGTAAATTGATATAGCCACTATGGAGAACAGTATGGAGATTCCTTCAAAAACTAAAAATAGAACTACCATACGACCCAGCAATCCCACTACTGGGCCTATTCCCTGAGATAACCATAATTCAAAAAGTATCATGTACCACAATGTTCATTGTAGCTCTATTTACAGTAGCCATGACTTGGAAGCAACCTAAGTATCCATCTACAGATGAATGGATAAAGAAGATGTGGCACATATATACAATGAAATATTACTCAGCCATAAAAATTAATGAAATTGAGATATTTGTAGTGATGTGGATGGACCTGGAGTCTGTCATACAGAGTGAAGTAAGTCAGAAACAGAAAAACAAAATACCATATGCTAACGCATATATATGGAATCTAAAAAAATAAAAAATAATAGATGGTTCTGAAGAACCTAGGGGCAGGACAGGAATAAAGACACAGAAGTCCAGAATGGACCTGAGGACACGGGGAGGGGGGAGGGTAAGCTGGGATGAAGTGAGAGAGTGGCATGGACATATATACACTACCAAATGTAAAATAGATAGCTAGTGGGAAGCAGCCTCATAGCACAGGGAGATCAGCTCGATACTTTGTGATCACCTAGGGGGATGGGGTAAGGAGGGTGGGAGGGAGATGCAAGAGGGAGGAGGTATGGGGATATATGTATATGTATAGCTGATTCACTTTGTTATACAGCAGAAACTAACACACCATTGTAAATCAATTATACTCCAATAAAGATGTTAAAAAAATTTTTCTTAAAAAGCATAGTTTGGGGTTTCATTTGCCTCTGGAGTGTTCAATAAATATTTTTCATGGGAATACATTTGCTCTGTACCAAAGCATGGCATGTCATAGTGCTATGCAAATACTAAATATAGCACCTTTAAGAAGCCATTTTGAAATATTCACTCAAAATTCATTGCGTTTAACACAAATCAATTTGCACATTTAATGACATGTTCCACATCTTCGAGGCCCTGAATAGTTTCCACATTGCCAAGAAATCTTAGGAAAATTGTAAACAGTTCTCCTTCAGTGAGGAGGCAATGCAATATAACAAAAAGACCTTGGAGTCAGATAGACATAGGTTTGAATCCTGGTTCTTCCTTTTGATGAGCTGTGTAACACTGGGCAAGTCGCTTCCCTCTCTGAGTCTCAGTTCCATATTTGTAAAGCAGAGATAATAATTCTGACTCCATGGGGTTGTCAAGAAATTCAAACGAGAAAGTCTTTGTGAAGCACTGGGCCAGACACATTGCAAGTATATAAGAAATGGAAGCTATTATTGTATTATTATTATTCAGAAACTTTCTCATTATGAAAACTCTTCTAAAAACTTTTTGAAAGTAGTCATCATGCAGCTCAATTAGCCCCAGATTTATTCCATTCTCTCATTCCTCCTGTTTATCACTTTTCGTCCACCATTACAGCCCTTTTTCCATGTTGTATTGCTTGTCAAACTCCAAGTGAAGGGAATATAAACATCTGTCCAAGCTTAACATCCCCATATTGCTCAGCCTTTTCTGGGGAAAGCTTATTTCTCCACCAGAAGACAGAAAAGAAAGATATTTAATCAGATAATTTCTACATACAGCTTAGAGTAAGATTTATATATCATTTTAATTTATAAAACATAAACCAATGTACATATGTGTCATCAGTTGTCTTTCACCTCATATCACTAATTAACTCTAGAGATGTGTCATATGGTCAAGTTCATTTTACTAATGAGAAAGGGGTAGAAATTTTAAATAGCTAAATCATATTTGATGAGATTATTATGACATATACAAGATTTTAAGGTAATTTAAGATTGAAGCACACAGTTGTTGTATCACACATAAAAGCCATATCTAGATAATAATGTCGACATGATAAATTCCAGCCAGAGTCTTTAAGAAATCCCTTATTGCAAAGATAGGTCAGACAAAACTCCTAGTCTACTATGACCACCTCCTGCAATTTAAACCAGGCCTTACTGTAATTCTTTGCAACTGCAATCTGTTTATTTGCACAACTAATGGTAGAACTCAACATTTTGTGTTTACTTATTGATTTATGTTTTTAATGCTGATCTCTTCCACTAAGTTCTAAGCTTTAGGAGGGTAGGCAGAGGGAGTATTTTGTTTACCACACTATACTCGGCCTTTAGCACAGTACTCAATAAATAGTTGTTAAATGTTGAATTAAAGAGTCAACTTATGTGTTCATGGTTCGTTTTTGATGATTTACTTTTCCATATGTTTGGCGTACTGATGGTGAACATTTTAAAACATTTCCTTACCATAGCTTCTGATTACTACATATAATTATTATACATGTTATAGTTATAGTTACTATACATATAGTTATATATAATATGTAACTATAACTATATAGTATATATATAATATGAAACTATAGAACTCTTCCTATATATTCCACTTTATTGGGGGGAATTACATCTCGACCCAAAGTCTCAAAAGCTTTCATATTAAGATTGCAAACTCTAAAAAAGAAATCATTAAGAATGCCAGACTCAGCCTTAAAGAGTGATGGCAATCAATGCAGGTCTTCTTAAAGTCTGCTCATTCTACCATCGAGTCAATCCCTGGATAGCACACAAGATGATTCTGATTGATATAGCCACATGAAGACCTGGTCTTGTTTGCTGCTGTATCCCTAGAATAAACAGCGCTAGGATGGAGGAGGCACTCCTTAAACAACTGTGAAATACCCTGCCCTGGCATTGTAGACAATTGTTAAACCAACCTAATTAATAGACTCTTCTTGTGTTGTCTCAAATTAACAGGTCATTTTGATGATGGCTTTTGATAGCATTAAGGTGATCTCTGGATTCAAAACTGATACTCCTAATAAATAATCTAAGAGAAGATACATTAAGTCTAGAACAATTTACTAGTTTTCCAAATGTTTACCAAAAAGTTAAACAAAAGTTGAATAACTTCTAGTTACTCAGTTTGGAAACAAAACAGTGACATTTCTTTATTGTAATGAGTATTAGCTGCCAATAGAAAGAAAAGATATTTAAAGAGTGTTCATTGTACATGCAGAAGAATTCACAGGATGACATTAGTTTTAGACAATATATTTTCTTTAGAAAGAGAGAAAGGTCAGTCACATGCTGTAATTCACCTTGGAGGGACACAAATGATTTTGAAAGGCTATTTTGAAATATGCAAGTCAAGATGGTCTACTAAAATGTATGAATTTTATCACCAAATAATATTTACAACAGACATTTCAGACTCATGCTCCTTTCATACTTGACCCCATCTCATCTCCCACTCCCAAATTAAGGGAGGCTTTTATTTTTTGTTCATATTTTTGGAATTTTTATCGGTGTGTGTCACTTTGCCAATCAGATTTTTTTTTCATGTAAACAAGCTTTTAACGTCTTTAAGAACCAACATTTCTCAGAGTGTATCACCTGTTCTCCATGATTGTAAATTAATTTAATGACATTAAATATAATGTGTAGATTACTGATAACAAACTTCTGCTAGACTTTTAAGAATTATTTTTTACTTACATAAATGAGGCCTAAACATATTCTTGTTTTAACAAAAACTGCTATAGCTAACACAGTTTTTAAATATATGTATACATATATTTAAAAGATATATATTATTAGATATTATGTATATAATCTACAATTTCCATTTTTTAATTTCAGTGTCATTGACAGTCTTTTCATGTTCATACTTAAAGATGAAATGCTACAAATTTAATTGAAGATTTCCTCTACAATTTGCACTGAGAAGTATCTATTTTTGTCCAAATAATCTTCCCTTACCCCCATCAATTTCTAAGATACAACTAATCAGATGAGATTAGCATTATCAGGAAACCTACAAAAAGGCACTTGAGGTAGTTTTTCTGCATAATATAAAATATGCCAAGCCAGAGTCTATTCCTGCAATGCTTTTGGCTCTCCAGCATTACACACTAGAAAGCCACCTCCTTTTCTACCTTAATTTCATAGCATATTTAGAAAACTTTATAGAAGATGGATGCCTCCAAAACAGAAAAAGTTTGAATTCTAACTTAAAATTTTAGAATTCACTCTTTCTTTTTTGTATTCATTTGTTTACATATTAATCACACTAATGCTATGTACAAGGCATTCTGCTAAGAGCTAAGAATAAGAATATAAATACCAGATTCCTAATGCAAAAGAGGTCATCATTTACCACATGAAAATATCTAAATAACAAAAAAATTCAAGACAGTGTTATAAATGCTGCAATAGAAGAATGAACAATGCTTTAGCTGCCCTGAGGATAGAGAATATTTTAGACAATCAATTAACCAACATTTACTGTCCACCTATATGTAAGACCATTTTTCTTTTGTAACAGTGTTTACCTAAATATCTTTTCATTCTAAAGCTTTTCTGAGTATATTAGAAAAGTATAGTTCATTGGTTAAGAACATATGTTCTGGTGCCTAACTGCCTATGTTCAAATCCTTGTTCTGCTCTTTCCTAACTGAGTGATATTGAACTTGACCTCTTAGTTTCATTATCTACAAAATGTGGATATTAATGATATCTGACCCATAAGATTGTGATGAGAATTAATACACATGAAGCACTTAGGACAATGTCTGACGTGGAGTCATTCTCTTCCTGTATTCATTTCTATTATGACATCTTTAGTGGCTTCAATTTAAAAGATCTCATCAGGCATTTTATCTTTGTCTTTAGTTCCAGACATCCAACCTTTTTGCTTAGGGTAGGCTTTCATGGCATACCATGCAGTCTGTCAACTGTACTCACTCATTCATGACTTAGATTTCATTTAGATATCTCCAGGATGAAGGGAAGCAGTCATAATCTGAAAAGAGCTTCAATCCAGTTATACTTTAATAAGCATCAGACTTATTTCTGGGATATACTATCAAATATAATCTCTTTTGTAGAAAGAAAATAATAAAATAAAGAAGAATTCAGAATAAAACACACACACACACACACACACACGTGTGATTTAAATTTTGAATACCTTTTCAAGAAACTTCATGGTACAGACATTATAAATGCAACATTTTTTTAAAATCTAGCACTTTAATCTCTCCCAGGGGTGATGTTGTTGTTTAATTCTACTCCTTGGCAAAATTGACTAGAAACCATTTTTATTGGGGAGGAGCAATAGAGTTGCCAGATTTAGCAAATAAAACTATAGCACACCCAGTTAAATTTGAATTTCAGGTAAAGAACGAATACTTTTTAAGAGTAATTATATCCCATGAGATATTTGGAACATATTTATGTAAAATTTTTACTCATTGTTTATCTGAAATTCAAATGTACCTGGGCATCATATGTTTTATTTGGCAACCCTAGGGGAGAATCACACCAAATCTGTTGTAGGAATGCCTTCACTTTTGTTAGATTGCTTTGTCCTTGCTTGCCTCTACCCTTCCTACTCTAACTCTTTAGAAATATCCCTAGAAAAGCATTCATGCATAATCATTGTTTTAAACATCTAAATTTAATGAAGAAAATGACATAGCCACACACATAATCCAAGTCTATCATACCTGTCATTCTCTAACTTCTATGACCTCCCCAACCCACCCCATTTCTTTCTGCCCTTTGCTTCCTTTTGGAAGCTTTCTTTTCATGACTGCTTTTCTTTCTTGGACAGCATGGCATCTCATTTTTTCCGATTAGGTGCTGGAGTACAGGGACAAAAAATATATATATGAAAAAAAACGCCTATTGAGCCTAGAAATATGTCCATCATTTCAACTATTCTCTTGTATTGTCCTCATCATCATTAATTTGTCCTTCCATTGTCCCCAACTGATGAAATGCGAACACTAGATCAATCCAAACGTCCTCTTTTGTTTTTTTTCCTGGAATCTGAGCATTATAGCAAGAACCTTTATTATGTGCAAATTGGTGCCACTATAAACTGATAGTTTTCAAACAGAAATGTATATTCAGCATTGTGCAGAAATATTCTATTATTTTTTGTAACCAGCTTTCTCTCCCATTGTCCAGATGGGTTAGTTCAAAAAAAAATTTTTTTTTTCATTTCAAAACTTTCTAACTCCAGGCTTCACCTTTCACTCTTAATAAATAACTCCCCCTTAAACTTGCAGAGAAAATAGAAAATAGGGACCATCACACAAGATCTTCCACAGCTTCCTTAAATCCCACGTTCAATTTGTCTGAACTCATCCTTCCCTGATGTTTACGATGGAAAAGGTACTATGTCTCTTGCCTAATTTTATATTACAAACATGCCTGTTCCCTCAAGAACCCTGCATATCTCTTTAACTACAGTCTTACACCCCTCCTCCTCTTCAAACTCAAGCATTTTGAAAAACACAAAAAAGAGATGTAGAATGACCATTTATAAGTCCTCGTTTAACCAGTAACCATTCTGCATGTTAAAAAATCTGCTTTTGTTCTTTAAAATGAAACTGTTTTCAAAAAGATTCTCTTTGCTATCTTTGTTGCTAAACCTCATGAAATCTTTTAATCTTTATCTTGCTTGATCATTCTTTTGCATTTGATAGCATAGGCCACCTCTTGAAACATTTTTTCTCTTGCATTTCTGTTAGACCACATCTTCCATCTCATTCTTCTTCCTCCTTCTATTTTGCCTATGATTTCTAAATCTATAGTTCCAAACCACCTGTATTAATTTCTCTGGGCTACTCTAGCAAGTTACTACAAACTTGGTGGCTTAAAGCAACAGAAATTTATTCTCACACAGTTTTGGAGGCTAAAAGTATGAAATTAAGGTGTCGGCAGAGCCGCTACCTCCAGAGGACCAAGGGGAGAGTCCATTCCTTGTTTCTTCCAGCTTCTGGTGGCTGTTGTCATTTCTTGGTATAACAGTTGTTTTTTTTTGTCAGCTTGGCCAGGATATAGTAGTCAATGATTTAATCAAACACTAATCTAGGTGTTGCTGTGAAGGTACTTTGTAGATGTGGTTAACATCTACAGTTAGTGACTCTAAGGGGATTCTTAGGCTAGCTAGTACAATATTATTTTCAAGTAGAAAAATATACTCTGTTTTTTTAAAATAATGGTCATGGTATCATTTATTTTATTTTTAATTATTAATTAATTTATTTTTGGCTGCATTGGGTCTTCGTTGCTGTGCGCAGGCTTTCTCCAGTTGTGGTGAGCGGGGACTACTCTTCGCTGCAGTGTGCCAGCTTCTCATCGCGCTGACTTCTCTTGTTGTGGAGCATGGGCTCTAGACTCACGGTAGACACACGGACTTCAGTAGCTGTGGCATGCAGGCTCAGTAGTTGTGGCTTGTGGGCTCTAGAGTGCAGGCTCAGTAGTTGTGGCGCATGGGCTTAGTTGCCCCGTGGCAAGTGGGATCTTCCCGGACTAGGGATCAAACTGGTGGCCCCTGCATTGGCAGGCGGATTCTTAACCACTGCACCAGGAAAGTCCGAAAAATATACTCTTAATATAAATGGAGCTTGAGAAGAAGGAAGCTGATTCCCATATGACACTAGCTTTCCTGGAGTTCACTGATGTCTCACTGACTTCTGATCTCCTCCTGCCCTGAGGTCCTTCTCTGGCTTAGTTCGTTAGTGTGCTTTCCATCTGCAGAGGGCTAGTGAAGCTTGATCTGTGCAATGAAAATTACAAAATACTGCTTAGAAAATTATAGAAGCGTCAAATAAATGGATATATCATGTTCATGAGCTATACATGCTAATAAAATCCCAATAAAGAGTCCGGTAGATTTTTCAGGGGTAAATTGACAAGTTGATTTTAAAATTTTCACAAAGCAGCAATGGATATAAAATAACCAATATAATCGTGAAGAAGTAAAATAAAGTTGGGGACCTATCAATAATTAAAATGCAGCTAATAAGACAGTCTAGTATAGGGGTAAGTGTAAACAAAGAGATCAATAGAACAGGATAGAGGATACAGTTGTAGACTCATGCATAATCTGGTCACCTGATAGAAAACTAAAGCATCAATACTTTCAATGGAGGAAAGGCTGTTCTTATCGATAAGTAGTGCTGGACCAACTGAATATTTAAATTGGTTAGAAATGAACTTTGACCTCTAATTCATACACCACACTTGTCATGTTATACTAAGAAATACATCCCCACTCAAATTTAAAGCTCAATCATTGGCTGAGTGTGTCTGGCTTTCTTGTCTTTTAGCATGAATTTCTCTGGGAAGTTTCTCAGTCCTTCGTATAGTTTAATTTCCAAAGATCTGTTTGGCAAATTGACCAAATATACTTGTTTCTGCCTGAATCCAGCAGTGGATGTAGGTTAGTCTCAAGCCAGATTTTTCATCAAAATCAATAGAATATATGCTTCCTGGATAGAGTGGTAGTTCTTCTCAAACTTAACTTTGTATTAGAATCACCTAAGGGGCTTAGAAGAGAACATAAAAGAAAAGTTTTAGGACCTGGGGTTAGGCAAAATTTTTAGACATGACACCAAAAACACAATTCATAAAAGAAAAAAAATGATAAATGGAACTTCATCAAAATTAAAAGCTTTTTCTCTGTACAAGAAACTCTTAAGGGGATGAAAAGACAAGCTACAACCTGGGAGAAAATGCAAGTCATATATCCAGAGTATATGAAGAATTCTTAACATTCAACATTAATAAAATAAACTAATTTTGAAAATAGTTTGGACATTCAGCAAAGAGATTATAAGGATGGCAAATCAATATATTTTAAAAATGTTCAACATCATTAGCCATAAGAGAAATGTGAAGTTAAACCATAATGAGATACAACTACACACAAAAACAAAACATATTGACAATATCAAGTGCTGAAGAGGATGCAGAGCAAGTAGAACTCTCATACTTTGCTATTGGTGATGAAAATATGTAAAACACTTGGGCAGTTTTTAATAAGGTTAAACATATATGTACCATGACTCAGCAACTCTCACTTGTTGGAGGAATGAAAGCTATGTTCACACAAAAAAAACCTGTACACAAAAGCTTATATAGCAGTCTCTCCAAAACTGAAAACAACCCAAAGTTTTTCAGTGAGTGAATGGATAAACTGTGATACATCTGTGCAATGAAATACCACTCAACAATAGAAAGGAGCAAGCTATTGATTCACACCACAATTTGGATGAATCTCAAATGCATTGTGCTGAGGAAAAGAAGCCAGTTTCAAAAGGTTGTGTACTATGTGATTCCATTTATACGACATTCTCAAAAAGATAAATCTATAAACATGGAAAACACATTAATGGTTACCAACGGTTAGGAGTACGGGGAGGTGTGGCTAAAAAGTAATGGCATGAGGGAGATGTTTGAGGTAATAGAAGGAACTCTCTCCATAGCCTAATAACCGTGGTGGTTACTTGAATCTATACAAGTGCTAAAATTCATAGAACTGTACATGGAAGAAAAGTCAGTTTGACTACATGATAATTTAAAAGGTAAAATTAATAATTAAAACCCCTAAAAACTCCACATGCTTGCAAGTTATAAGGATCCAGGTGAGTTTGTCAGGCTCTAGCTATAAGAGCTCATTAGACAGTATCATTAGACATATTTCCTCTTTCTTTCTTCACTTCACAGTTAAAATCTAACCAGGCCTCTATGTCTCTGTATGTTAAATCAATGTGTTAAAAATTATTTGTGTGTAAAAGTGTTTATTTTCTTTGCTTTAATTGTGTTGGCTTCATTTTAAGACAACTTCTCCCTATAAGATGGAAAAAATGACCACCAGTAATTCCAGGTTTACATTTGCCCCACAAACAAAAAGAAATGTTCGCTTTCCCAGGACATAAACAATTTCCACTGGCAAAGCTTATGTCCCATGTCCATTCCTGGATGCATCGTTTTGGCCAGGAGATGGAATTCCATATTTGTCCATGTCTGCTCTTGGGCCAGGGTTAGGGGCCACCTCATTTACTTCTAGGTAAGCATGAAGTGAGTGTAGTTAACCAAGGCATGCTGGACAGACAGAAACATATATCATCTATGGTGGACTTAGTGCTGGGAAAGACATTTAACTAATCTTTGTCTCAATTTGTCTATGAAAAAAGGGGATAACGATAGTACATTTTAAAAGCAATGATAGCATCTACCCACAAGTGAGCTGGATCACAGGCTGCTGCTCTATTTCTCTCAGCCATTTTTATAGGATGTTAACTATGGTTGAAGAGAATGAAGTAACAGTGCCATAGCACCTGCATTTCACACTTGTAAAAACGTAGAATGCTGGGACTGAAAGGGTCCATGAGAAGTCTTCTTTCCCATCTTTCTGATTTCAAGAAGAACTATACCTGTGTATTTCTAAAGGAAAGAAAAAAATACATATATATGTTTATGATTTTCATGGAATAATATTCTATTATAACCCATCCTCAGGAATCTCAGAAATGTCTTAAATTCAACTAAGTCTTTCATGTTATTGCATTCATGAAATAATATGAAAGCTCAGGTCCCATTAGTATTATTCTTTCTTTATTAATAATTTTTTAAAGGAGTAAATGAGCTGATCTTCACTCTATTTCAAATGTCATTATAGATAATATTGAAAAGTCTTTAAGTCATAAAATCCTTCAGCAATCATTTGTTCTTCATATACCAAATTCTTGTTTCACTAAACTTTATGTTTCACTTTTAATCCTTTAAATCTCTCTTTTTTTATTTTTTTGAACCCTTCAGAAATTCTGAACAACCCTCTTCAGGACAGAGGGAACATGAGCTCTATAGATTTTCTCACTGACAACTAAAAACCCAGAAATGTCTTCAAAAGAGGAAACGAGCACAGGACCTGGAGATGAGGTTATTCCAGGATTCTGAGGGAGTCCCAACACTTTCCAGACCATCTGTTCTATATCTAATTGCTAATGCATTGAATGGATTTTTTTCATCCATAAATATAGCCTAAAGGAGAATTAAGCTGGATTTTTGAGAAAGCCTGGCACAAAAGAGCTGTTGTCAAAGAAAGCTAAAGAGGATAGTGATAATGTCAGTACATCAAATTGCAGAAAATACTATTTTCATTTGCTGATGGAGGAGAAATATAGAGCTGCTTATGTGAAGCATTTTCAAATTTGTTCCCTCCTCCCTATAAGTCAGCCTCACTAATTAGAATCAATTTAATTTCTCCAACTCATTTTAAAGAATGAATGTGAGCCAGTAGTCCATTTTTTTTTCTTCCTGAAAAAATGATACTGTAGCTTTAATTGTGCATGGAGCTAAAAAGGTTGCCATGGAGATGAAAATCTGTGTTGGGGTTGCTCCACTTCTCTGGCCTTGTTCTGAGCCTGAAGTGGCAGGTTCTGTTGTTAAAAGAACAGAATTTTAATTTCTGCCAATAAAACCTGTTTACTTTTTAATGCAATTTTGTTCCTGTTGCTATCTTTTATTTCATAAGAACAGTCAAGGTGCTCAAAATGACAATAATGAGAACGTTTTAGACTATTCGGTTTGTGATTGCTGGAGAGCCAGCCTCAAAAATATGTCCCAACAGGCTCTGACGTTCAGTACAGGCTGCTGCCATAGTTTGGAAATGTTTGCCACCTAGTGGTGGAAGTTGAGAAATGCCGAAAGATGCGATAAACATTTCACGTTTTGGAAATTATGAAGCAAAAAGAATTATTTAATAGACTTTACGATCATTATTTATACCTCTCGCACCTCTTTATGCTGTTGTCTGGAATACGTTTAAGAGTCAGCTCAAATGTTAATTACTCAATGCGAGGCTCCACAATTCCTTCCTTCTCGGTCCTCCTCAATCAGAAATAATTATTCTCTCTATTGCACTCCCACAGCATTTTGTTCTTGCCGCTATTACAATACCGATAACATTATATTTAGGGGTTTGCGTGTGTATCCATCTTCTGACAGATTCAGTAGTTCCTTGAGTGAAAAATGCTTTAACACTTTGTGATTTCTCTGTACCTATGGCAATAGTAGGGATATAGCAGGTTCCCAGTAAATGTTTAAATTGATTAATTGCCTCTACCCTCAGCCTCTTCTTGAACCATACTCCTCCTTACTCTCTTTATTCTATTGACTTTTATTTAGCTCCTCCTCAGAAGAGAGGATGTCCTGCTACAAGACCTTTGCACACTGGTTTCCTTTGCCTGAAATAATATTCTTTCTTTCTCTTTTACCTGATTGACACCTACTCATCATAAGGCTCTCACTTCAGAAATTTCCTCTGGAAGGAAGGTTTCCTCTACCCCCTCATCCGTTGATTCTCTTTTTTTCTTTTTGTAAACATCTTTATTGGGTATAATTGCTTTACAATGGTGTGTTAGTTTCTGCTTTATAACAAAGTGAATCAGTTATACATATACATATGTTCCCATATCTCTTCCCTCTTGCATGTCCCTCCCTCCCACCCTCCCTATCCCAATCCTCTAGGTGGTCACAAACCACGGAGCTGATCTCCCTGTGTTATGCGGCTGCTTCCCACTAGCTACTTTATGTTTGGTAGTGTATATATGTCCATGCCACTCTCTCACTTTATCACAGCTTACCCTTCCCCCTCCCCATATCCTCAAGTCCATTCTCTAGTAGGTCTGTGTCTTTATTCCCGTCTTACCCCTAGGTTCTTCAAGACCTTTTTCTTTTTTTTTATCTTAGATTCCATATATATGTGTTAACATATGGTATTTGTTTTTCTGTTTCTGACTTACTTCACTCTGTATGACAGACTCTAGGTCCATCCACCTCACTAAAAATAATTCGATTTCATTTCCTTTTATGGCTGAGTAATATTCCATTGTATATATGTAGCACACCTTCTTTATTCATTCATCTGTTGATTGACACCTAGGTTGCTTCCATGTCCTGGCTATTGTAAATAGAGCTGTAATGAACATTTTGGAACATGACTGTTTTTGAATTATGGTTTTCTCAGGGAATATGCCCAGTAGTGGGATTGCTGGGTCGTATGGTAATTCTATTTTTAGTTTTTGAAGGAACCTCCATACTGTTCTCCATAGTGGCTGTAACAGTTTACATTTCCACCAACAGTGCAAGAGTGTTCCCTTTTCTCCACACACTCTCCAGCATTTATTGTTTGTAGATTTTTTGATGATGGCCATTCTGACCAGTGTGAGATGATACCTCATTGTAGTTTTGATTTGAATTCCTCTAATGATTAATGATGTTGAGCATTCTTTCATGTATTTGCTGACAATCTGTATATCTTCTTTGGAGAAATGTCTATTTAGGTCTCCTGTCCATTTTTGGATTGGGTTGTTTGTTTTTTTGTTATTGAGCTGCATGAGCAGCTTGTAAATTTTAGAAATTAATCCTTTGTCAGTTGCTTCATTTGCAAATATTTTCTCACATTCTGAGGGTCCTCTTTTGGTCTTGTTTATGGTTTCCTTTGCTGTGCAAAAACTTTGAAGTTTCATTAGGTCCCATTTGTTTATTTTTGTTTTTATTTCCATTTCTCTAGGAGGTGGGTCAAAAAGGATCTTGCTGTGATTTATGTCATAGAGTGTTCTGCCTGTGTTTTACTCTAAGAGTTTGATAGTGTCTGGCCTTACATTTAGGTCTTTAATCCATTTTGAGTTTATTTTTGTGTATGGTGCTAGGGAGTGTTCTAATTTCATTCTTTTACATGTAGCTGTCCAGTTTTCCCAGCACCACTTATTAAAAAGGCTGTCTTTCCTCCACTGTATATTCTTGCCTCCTTTATCAAAGATAAGTTGACCATATGTGCATGGGTTTGTCTCTGGGCTTTCTATTCAGTTCCATTGACCTATATTTCTGTTCTTGTGCCAGTACCATGCTGTCTTGATTACTGTAGCTTTGTAGTATAGTCTGAATTCAGGGAGCCTGACTCCTCCAGCTCCATTTTTTGTTCTCAAGATTGCTTTGGCTATTCGGGGTCTTTTGTGTTTCTATACAAATTGTGAAATTTTTTGTTCTAGTTCTGTGAAAAATGCCCGTGGTAGTTTGATAGGGATTGCATTGAATCTGTAGATTGCTTTGGGTAGTAGAGTCATTTTCACAATGTTGATTCTTCCAATCCAGGAACATGGTATATCACTCCCATCTATTTGTATCATCTTTAATTTCTTTCATCAGTGTCTTATAATTTTCTGCATACAGGTCTTTTGTCTCCTTAGGTAGGTTTATTCCTAGATATTTTATTCTTTTTGCTGCAATGGTAAATGGGAGTTTTATCTTAATTTCACTTTCAGATTTTTCATCATTAGTGTGTAGGAATGCCAGAAATTTCTGTACACTAATTTTGTATCCTGCTACTTTACCAAATTCATTGATTAGCTCTACTAGTTTTCTGGTAGCATCTTTAGGATTCTCTATATATGGTATCATGTCATCTGCAAACAGTGACAGCTTTACTTCTTCTTTTCTGATTTGGATTCCTTTTATTTCCTTTTACTCTCTGATTGTTGTGGCTAAAACTTCCAAAACTATGTTGAATAATAGTGGTGAGAGTGGGCAACCTTGCCTTGTTCCTGATCCTAGTGGAAATGGTTTCAGTTTTTCACCATTGAGGACGATGTTGGGTGTGGGTTTGTCATATATGGCCTTTATTATGTTGAGGAAAGTTCCCTCTATGCCTAGTTTCTGTAGGGTTTTTACCATAAATGGCTGTTGAATTTTGTCGAAAGATTTCTCTGCATCTATTGAGATGATCATATGTTTCTTCTCCTTCAGTTTGTTAATATGGTGTAACACATTGACTGATTTGCATATATTGAAGAATCCTTGCATTCCTGGAATTCCCCACTTGATCATGGTGTATGATCCTCTTAATGTGCTGCTGGATTCTGTTTGCTAGTATTTTGTTGAGGGTTTTTGCATCTATTTTCATCAGTGATTTTGGCCTGTAGAATAGAAAAAAAGGGGACTGAGAAAATATTTGAAGAGATTATAGTTGAAAACTTCCCTAATATGGGAAAAAAAATAGTTAATCAAGTCCAGGAAGCTCAGAGAGTCCCATACAGGATAAATCCAAGGAAAAACACGCCAAGACACATATTAATCAAACTACCAACAATTAAATATAAAGAAAACATATTAAAAGCAGCAAGAGAAAACAGCAAATAACACACAAGGGAATCACCATAAGATTAACAGCTGATCCTTCAGCAGAAACTCTACAAGCCAGAAGGGAGTGGCAGGACATATTTAAAGTGATGAAAGGGAAAAACCTACAACCAAGATTACTCTACCCAGCAAGGATCTCATTCAGATTTGATGGAGAAATTAAAACCTTTACAGACAAGCAAAAGCTGAGAGAGTTCAGCACCATGAAACTAGCTTTACAACAAATGCTAAATGAACTTCTCTAGGCAAGAAACACAAGAGAAGGCAAAGACCTACAATAACAAACCCAAAACAATTAAGAATACGGCAATAGGAACATACATATCGATAATTTCCTTAAATGTAAATGGATTAAATGCTCCCACCAAAAGACACAGACTGGCTGAATGGATACAAAAACAGGACCCGTATATATGCTGTCTACCGGAGACCCACTTCAGACCTAGGGACACATACAGACGGAAAGTGAGGGGATGGAAAAAGGTATTCCATGCAAATGGAAATCAAAAGAAAGCTGGAGTAGCAATACTCATATCAGACAAAATAGACTTTAAAATAAAGACTATTACAAGAGACAAAAAAGACACTACATAATGATAAAGGGATCGATCCAAGAAGAAGATATAACAATTGTAAATATTTATGCACCCATCATAGGAGCACCTCAATACATAAGGCAAATAGTAACAGCCATAAAAGGGGAAATCGACAGTAGCACATTCATAGTAGGGGACTTTAACGCCCCACTTTCACCAATGGACAGGTCACCCAAAATGAAAATAAATAAGGAAACACAAGCTTTAAATGATACATTAAACAAGATGGACTTAGTTGATATTTATAGGACATTCCATCCAAAAACAACAGAATACACATTTTTCTCAAGTGCTCATGGAACATTCTCCAGGTCAGATCATATCTTGGGTCACAAATCAAGCCTTGGTAAGTTTAAGAAAATTGAAAGCGTGTCAAATGTCTTTTCCGACCACAACGCTATGAGACTAGATATCAATTACAGGAAAAGATCTGTAAAAAATACAAACACATGGAGGCTAAACAATACGCTACTTAATAACCAAGATATCACTGGAGAAATCAAAGAGGAAATAAAAAAATACCTAGAAACAAATGACAATGAAAACATGACGACCCAAAACCTATAGGATGCAGAAAAAGCAGTTCTAAGAGGGAAGTTTATAGCAATACAATCCTACCTCAAGAAACAGGAAACATCTCAAATAAACAACCTAACCTTGCACCTAAAGCAAGTAGAGAAAGAAGAACAAAATAACCCATAGTTAGCAGAAGGAAAGAAATCATAAATATCCGATCAGAAATAAATGAGAAAGAAATGAAGGAAACGATAGCAAAGATCAATAAAACTAAAAGCTGGTTCTTTGAGAAGATAAACAAAATTGATAAACCATTAGCCAGACTCATCAAGAAAAAAAGGGAGAAGACTCAAATCAACAGAATTAGAAATGAAAAAGGAGAAGTGACAACTGACACTGCAGAAATACAAAGGATCATGAGAGATTACTACAAGCAACTATATGCCAATAAATTGGACAACCTGGAAGAAATGGACAAATTCTTAGTAAAGCACAACCTTCTGAGACTGAACCAGGAAGAAATAGAAAATATGAACAGACCAATCACAAGCACTGAAATTGAAACTGTGATTAAAAATCTTCCAACAAAAAAAGCCCAGGACCAGATGGCTTCACAGGCGAATTCTATCAAACATTTAGAGAAGAGCTAACACCTATCCTTCTCAAACTCTTCCAAAATATAGCAGAGGGAGGAAGACTCCCAAACTCATTCTACGAGGCCACCATCACCCTGATACAAAAACCAGACAAAGTTGTCACAAAGAAAGAAAACTACAGGCCGTTCATTTTCTTTATGAGACACTCCCATTGTCTAATATTCTTAGTCCTTTACACAGTTGTGATTTTATATTATCTGTGCAACTATATAACTCATGTCTGCCTCCCCCAATATGTATGGAAGGGCTTTGAAAGCTGTAACCACACCTGCTTTGGTTCACTGTGGTTATCTCTAGTGCTGAAAAAAATCAGGCTTAATTGTTAATTATAATTAAATTGAATATTTGCTCATGATTACATTTTTTGTATTTATTTTTATTGAGATATAATCGACATATAGCACTGTGTAAGTTTAAGGTATAAATTGTATTAGTTTGATACATTTCTATATTGCAATATGATTACCACCTTGGCGTTAGCTAGCACCTCTATCACATGTGTCATTTCTTTTCTTGTGGTGGGAACAATTAAGATCTAGTCTCTTAGCCACTTTGAAATTTATAACACTATTTTTGTTATAATGACTATGCTGTGCATTAGATCTCCAGGACTTATTTATCTACTGGTTGCCTGTTTGTACCTTTAAAAAACAGCTCTCCACTTCGTCCCAGCTTCCCCTTCCACACCCCCTCCACCTCGTGTCCTCAAATCCATTCTCTACGTCTGCGTCTTTATTTCTGTCCTGCCACAGGGTTCATCAGAACCATTTGTTTTTTAGATTCCATATATAGCTGTTAGCATAAGGTATTTGTTTTTCTCTTTCTGACTTACTTCACCCTGTATGACAGTCTCTAGTTCTATCCACATCTCTACAAATGACCCAATTTTGTTCCTTTTTATGGCTGAGTAATATTCCACTGTATGTATGTGCCACATCTTCTTTATCCATTCATCTGTTGATGGACATTTAGGTTGTTTCCATGTCCTTCCTATTGTAAATAGTGCTGCAGTCAACATTGTGGTACATGTGTCTTTTTGAATTGTAGTTTTTTCAGGGTAAGTGAGGCAGTAGCATTGACATATATACACTACCAAATGTAAAATAGATAGCTAGTGGGAAGCAGCTGCATAGCACAGGGAGATCAGCTCGCTGCTTTGTGACCACCTAGAGGGGTGGGATAGGGAGGGTGGGAGGGAGGCTCAAGAGTGAGGGGTTATGGGGATATATGTATACATATAGCTAATTCACTCTGTTATACAGCAGAAACTAACATAGCATTGTAAAGTAATTATACTTCAATAAAGATGTAAAAAAAAATACATCAAGGTACTATGGACCTACTGTGTGTCATCCCTAGCATTAGGTAAAAAGATACAAACAGAAATATTCATGGTCCTTGTTCTGATATTTTAAATGCTTATTAGCATTTAATCAGCATTTAAAATATGCATGATCCACCATAAGGCTTTTCACTGAGCTTGTGAAAGTGTCCAGATCTGGGCTGTCTAGTATGGTAACCACATCACACTGGATTTCAAACATCTCTTAAGACAGAGAGGTTGTAAACTATCTTGTCAAGAACTTTTCAGAACTGATTACAGCTTTAAATGGCAATATTTGTGATATTAAAATAATGGACACAGAAAAAAAATCTCTCCAATCCCCACACAGCACCCCCCCCCACCCGGCCCCTGGTAACCACCATTCTACTCTCTGTTTTTACAGATTTGGCTTTTTTAGAGTCCACATCTTAGTGATATCAAGCAGTATTTGTCTTTTTCTCTCTGACTTGTCTCACTTAGCATAATGCCCTCAAGATTCATCCCATGATCACATTTTTAAATGTTCCACAAAAATAATTCTACAAGAAGAGTTATCGTCAGAGAATTTTTATCTTGTTGAAAAAAAGAGCACATTTTGACTAAATTTATTTGAAAAGAACAATATTCATTTGAATAGTTAGTTTATTGAAGGATGAAAAAATAAACCATCTATCTATCTATCCATCTATCCATCTATCCATCTATATGTATCTATCTTCAAGACACTCTGGTATGTTTTGCCGTGGGATTTTCACAGGCTCCTTTCAGTCAGTAAACATACAATCAACCATAAGCATGTGTGTGTTCTATAGCAAAAAGAACACAGACTTTGGAGTCAGGTTTGGTTTCAAATAGCTTGGCTATTTCCAAGCTATGAGATATTGATGATGTAGCCTCTAAGAATTTCAGTTTACTCATCTGTAAAATGGGAATAACAAAAACTGTTTTGAAGCACAGTTACAGAGATTAACATACCCTTACTTTTAAATTATCCTTGTTAATCCTTGCTAACCAAGGCAAGTACCTGCTATATGCTAGGAAAGCAAAAATAAATAAGATACTGTCCTGGAACCCAAGTAATCTTATGACGGAGGTCAATACATAAACCAGTGATGATGAAGAGGGCTAACAATGCTGTAAATGGTAACTGCAGTGGGAGGTAACAGTGAGAGGAACAGGGTAAGTCAGGAGCATACGTGGTGCTGGCAGTGGGGCGCCAGGATCAATTGTCTCTTACAGTAGAGGCATATTGGTTAATACATGCCCTAGCACACTGGCTGAGCCACTAGCTGTGTGATTTGTTTAATCTCTGCATGTCTCAGTTTTGTCCTCTGTAGTAATAGTAGCAGCAAGAACTTGCAAAGCACTTACTATGTGCCAGGCATTCTTCTAAATGCTTTATGTGTCTTAACTCCTTTAATGCTTATAAACAACCTCATTTTATAGAAAAGGAACAGAGGAAAAAGTTAAGTAAAAAATGTCTTGCTCAAAGGCACAGAAATAATAAAAATGGCAAAGCTGAGATTCAAATTCTGGCATCTGGCACCAGAGTTCCATGCTTATCGTAACTGTGTAAAGTGCAATTAATAATAACTACATGTTCAGCACTTTACATATTGTCTGGCACATAGGAAGCATTTGATATGTTTTAGCTTTTATTACTATTAGATAATTCTGGTTAATGGAAATATTCATTTACTTCAAAGTGATTTTTTAAATTTAGTTAATTCTCAGGGAAATATTTAAAAATCTTGTTTCTCTAGTTTTTACCAATAGATGTAGGCAGATCACTAATCATGGGCAGTGTTTTTGCCTTTCAAGAGCACTCTTGTGGAAAAGTATAATGATTCAGGGTAGCATTTTTATTTATCTGAGAATTGTCATATACCTGGGAAGAAATACTAAATGTAAAGAAAATCCATTAATATTTTTAAATTTAGCATCACATTTCATTTCACTGAATGTAGCAAATAATTTCATTATTGATGACTCACATTATAAAATTAAGTAGGTAAAGCATTGCAGTGCTGTAAAAAATTAAAAAGCAATTCCAGGGAAAAATTGAAATCTATTTACTTAAAGTCACAGTAGAGCAAACTTTCTATGACTTCACAATTTAACATTTTAAATTGTCAAAAATTTTCTAAGGTAAACATTACAGGTAAAAATCTACTTATCTAAAGAAAATAATTACAACATTAGCATTTAGTATGAGATGATAATGTGCTATCCTTTTGTGTCATTTATTCATTTTAAAACAAGTTTGACTAAGGAATTAATCTTGAACAACAAATAACTCTGAACATGTTTAAATATGTTACAGTGTTTAAAAGGTTTTTAGAGCAATTAAGGGCATGAACTGATTAAATATTAGTATCTGGATGAATAACTTATTAGATGACTCTACTGTGAGAGCTAATGCATGCCTTTATTGGAGAAAATACTCCCCTGGCAACAAGTATTTATTTGTCTCTAATGTCTCTAGTTTGTTATTGTAGAAGTGTTTATCACAGTAACTTTATATCTTTCATTTACAAAATGATGCTGTTATCTGCTCTCAAGGCAGGGAGACAGCTGCACTTTCTAACTCATGATTCTGAAACATAATGATTAGTGATAGTTTTCTGTGATTTCTTGGGTTTTTACCATCTCCACTCTGAAAATAGAGATGGTATGAAGAACTTACAATCTTTTCCAAATAAAAATATACATGGTCAATGGATCTTTTAGATATGACCTTACTATTTAAGTAATCTCCAAACCTCATTAATTTAACTTATTAGGAAGAGCTCAACCTTAAATTCTATTGAGTCTCCTTCCAACGAAGATGTTCATTGAGCATCTACACTCTTACTCAGATAATATGCTAATGTTTTATGGCCATTATCTCTTATAACCTTCATAATAAGGAAACATCATCAATCAGAGTAACTAAGTTGGTCAAAGTCCTAGAACAAGTAGATGCAGAGCTAAGACTGGAACCCAAATCTGTCTGACTTAACTGCGGTCTCCCAGCTCTTTGGGGTTCTGTACCCAATTTCAATGTTGAGGGGGTGGATTTCCCCCTGCACTACCAAGAAATTCTCAGACACTAGCAGGGTGTCCAAGAATTCAACTCAATTCTGACACTACCTATCCAAACATAGAATCAGATTCCACAGGTAAAACGCTCAGTCCCACGAGACCGCCTTTCACTGTAGACATCAGTGGCAAGTCCAGGCTGTTACCTGTGCTTCTGACCCAAATAACTATAAATCAGAAGTTCCCACAATGCCCTCCTTGGGTTTGCTTAATTTTCAAGAGTGGTTTACAAACTCAGGAAACCTGTTTACTCATTAGACTTCCAATTTATTATAAAGGATACTGAAGGATACAAATCAACAGCCAGATTAAGAGAGATAAATAGGGTGAGGTTTCAAACAAAGGAGCTTCTGTCCACAGGAAGTTTGGGGCCTGGCATGGTGGCTAATGGAAGTGTTCTGATTCCTCAGCCTGGAAACTCTCCAAACTCCTCCTTTTGGTTTTTATGGAGGTTTCATTTTATAGGCATGATTGATAAATTCACTGGCCATTGGTAATTGATTCAACTTCTATCCCCTTTGCCCTCCCTGGAAATCAGGGGTTGGGACTGAAAGTTCTACCCCTCTATTCAAGGTTGGCGCCCCTGGCAACCAGCTTCCATCCTTAGGAGCTTTCCAAAATTCACCTCATTAACATAAAACCAGTTGCGGTGGGAAAGGCTTGTTATGAATAGCAAGACACCCAGTTCACTTTTATGGCTCTAAAATATTTTCAAGAACTGGGAATAGGATACAAAATATTATAACAAAAGTTGCTCCCATGGCTCTTATTGCTCAGGAAATTCCAAGGGTATGGGGAGCTATGAGCCAGGAACTATGGAGGAAGACCAACTATATATTTCTCAGCTTGGTCATCTGAATGATCAAATGTATATTTATTATAAGTCACAGTATTGCACCAGCAACTTCCCAGTGGCTTTCTTGGTCCCTCAGGTACTGCCAAGCTTGAGAGGAAAGAATATGAAAGGTGTTTGAGCTGGGATGACTTGGGTTCTCAGCATGTTCCAGAGAACCTTTTCTTTTATATATTTTGTAGTTCTCTCTAATGTCTTATTTGTCAAAAGAGTTCTACAACTAAAAACCACTTGCCATAGACTGAATGTTTGCATTCCCCCCCCCCCCCAAATTCTTGTGTAGAAACAGAATCCCTAATATGATGGTACTAGAAGGTGGGCATTTGGGGAGGTGATTAGGTCATAAGGGCAGAACCTTCATAAATGGAATTAACCCCCTTATAAAAATGCTGAAGGAAACTCCTTTACCCCTTCACCATGTGAGGTAAAGTCAGAAGACAGCTGTCAATGAGGACAGGGATCTCAGCAAACGCCTAATCTGCTAGCACCATGATCTCAGACTTCCCAGCCTCCAGAATGTGAGAAATAAATGCTTATTTTTTCCAAGCCACCTAATTATTGACATTTTTGTCATAGCAGCCCAAATGGACTGACATCACTGTATACATGCTGCCTTTTAATTTATATCCCTTTGAATAGATACAAGTTCCCTTCAGTGACTTTGTTTACTACCATCACCACGTTTCCCCACCAATAATGATTTTGTATTTTATAAGTAAACCAATGGTTTAATGAAGGTACAGTGGTTATTAGTGGGAATTTTAGGGTCTCTGGCAGGACTGGGGTGTTATTTTGTCCAAACCAGAGCTTTACCTTTTTATCAAACCAACAGTTGTTGAATTTTCAATCTTGTTTTTCCACTTCTGGGGCCAATTGTTGGGCTTTACTAGCCAGTTTTTCTAAGTTATCATTTGGGGAAATATCCCTTTGGACCATGATAGAGATTTGACTGCTGTAGTTTTCTTTAAGTGTAGCATTCCTTGCAGAAATGTCAGCAAGGTGATTACCTTAGCTTCCAGAGAGTCACGTTTAGAATGTCCTGGAATCACATTTTTAAAAAATTTTATTTATTTATTTATTTTTATACAGCAGGTACTTATTATTTACCTATTTTATACATGTTAGTGCACATATGTCAATCGCAATTTCCCAATTCATCATCCCCCCCACTGTACCCCCTTGGTGTCCATACGTTTGTTCTCTACATTTGTATCTCTAATTCTGCCTTGCAAATCGGTTCATCTGTAGCATTTTTTAGATTCCACATTTATGCGTTAATACATGGTACTTGTTTTTCTCTTTCTGACTTACTTCACTCTGTATGACAGTCTCTAAATCCATCCACGTCTCTACAAACGACCAGTTTCATTCCTTTTTATGGCTGAGTAATATTCCATTGTATATATGTACCACTTCTTCTTTAACCATTCATCTGTAGATGGGCATTTAGGTTGCTTCCATGACTGGGCCATTATAAATACTTCTGCAGTGAACATTGGGGTGCATGTGTCTTTTTGAATTATAGTTTTCTCTGGGTATATGCCCAGTAGTGGAATTGCTGGGTCATATGGTAATTCTATTTCTAGCTTTTTAAGGAACTTCCATACTGTTCTCCATAGGGGCTGTATCAATTTACATTCCTACCAACAGTGCAAGAGGGTTCCCTTTTCTCCACACCCTCTCCCATTTGTTGTTTGTAGATTTTCTGATGATGCCCATTCTGACTGGTGTGAGGTGATACCTCATTGTAGTTTTGATTTGTATTTCTCTAATGATTAGTGATGTTGAGCAGCTTCTCATTTGCCTCTTGGCCATCTGTATGTCTTCTTTGGTGAAATATCTATTTAGGTCTTCTGCCCAATTTTTGATTGGGCTGTTTGTTTTTTACTATTGAGCTGCATGAGCTGTTTATATATTTTGGAGATTAATCCTTTGTCACTTGATTCTTTTGCAAATATTTTCTCCCATTCTGAGGGTTGTCTTTTCATCTTGTTTATGGTTTCCTTTGCTGTGCAAAAGCTTTGAAGTTTCATTAGGTTCCATTTGTTTATTTTTGTTTTTATTTCCATTTCTCTAGGAGTTGGGTCAGAAAGGATCTTGCTGTGATTTATGTCATAGAGTGTTCTGCCTATGTGTTCCTCTAAGAGTTTGATAGTTTCTGGCCTTACATTTAGGTCTTTAATCCATTTTAAGCTTATTTTTGTGTATGGTGTTAGGGAGTGATCTAATCTCATACTTTTACATGTACCTGTCCAGTTTTCCCAGCACCACTTATTAAAGAGGCTGTCCTTTCTCCACTCTACATTCCTGCCACCTTTATCAAAAATAAGGTGTCCATATGTGCGTGGGTTTTTCTCTGGGCTTTATATCCTGTTGCATTGATCTATCTTTCTGTTTTTGTGCCAGTACCATACTGGCTTGATTACTGTAGCTTTGTAGTATAGTCTGAAGTCAGGGAGCCTAATTCCTCCAGCTCCATTTTTCGTTCTCAAGATTGCTTTGGCTATTCGGGGTCTTTTGTGTTTCCATACAAATTGTGAAATTTTTTGTTCTAGTTCTGTGAAAAATGCCCATGGTAGTTTGATAGGGATTGCATTGAATCTATAGATTGCTTTGGGTAGTAGAGTCTTTTTCACAGTGTTGATTCTTCCAATTCAAGAACATGGTATATCTCTCAATCTATTTGTATCATCTTTAATTTCTTTCATCAGTGTCTTATAATTTTCTGCATACAGGTCTTTTGTCTCCTTAGGTAGGTTTATTCCTAGATATTTTATTCTTTTTGTTGCAATGCTAAATGGGAGAGTTTTCTTGATTTCACCTTCAGATTTTTCATCATTAGTATATAGGAATGCTAGAGAGTTCTGTGCATTAATTTTGTATCCTTCTACTTTACCAAATTCATTGATTAGCTCTACTAGTTTCCTGGTAGCATCTTACGGTTCTCTATGTATAGTATCATGTCATCTGCAAACAGTGACAGCTTTACTTCTTCTTTTCCGATTTGGATTCCTTTTATTTCCTTTTCTTCTCTGATTGCTGTGGCTAAAACTTCCAAAACTATGTTGAATAATAGTGGTGAGAGTGGGCAACCTTGTCTTGTTCCTGATCTTAGTGGAAATGGTTTCAGTTTTTCACCATTGAGGATGATGTTGGCTGTGGGCTTGTCATATATGGCCTTTATTATGTTGAGGAAAGTTCCCTCTATGCCTACTTTCTTGAGGGTTTTTATCATAAATGGGTGTTGAATTTTGTCAAAAGCTGTCTCTTCATCTATTGAGATGATCGTATGGTTTTTCTCCTTTATTTTGTTAATATGGTTTATCACATTGATAGATTTGCATATATTGAAGAATCCTTGCATTCCTGGAATAAACCCCACTTGATCATGATGTATGATCCTTTTAATGTGCTGTTGGATTGTGTTTGCTAGTATTTTGTTGAGGATTTTTGCATCTATGTTCATCAGTGATATTGGCCTGTAGTTTTTTTTCTTTGTGACATCCTTGTCTAGTTTTGGTATCAAGGTGATGGTGGCCTTGTAGAAGGTATTTGGGAGTGTTCCTCCCTCTGCTATATTTTGGAGGAGTTTGAGAAAGATAGGTGTGATCTCTTCTCTTAATGTTTGATAGAATTCGCCTGTGAAGCCACCTGGTCCTGGGCTTTTTTTTGTTGGAAGATTTCTAATCACAGTTTCAATTTCAGTGCTTGTGACTGGCTATTCATATTTTCTATTTCTTCCTGATTCAGTCTTGGCAGGTTTTGCATTTCTAAGAATTTGTCCATTTCTTCCAGATTGTCCATTTTATTGGCATAGAGTTGCTTGTAGTAATCTGTCATGATCTTTTGTATTTCTGCAGTGAGTTGTTACTTGTCCTTTTTCATTTCTAATTCTATTGATTTGAGTCTTCTCCCTTTTTTTCTTGATGAGTCTGGCTAATGGTTTATCTATTTTGTTTATCTTCTCAAAGAACCAGCTTTTAGTTTTATTGATCTTTGCTATTGTTTCCTTCATTTCTTTTTCATTTATTTCTGATCCAATTATTATGATTTCTTTCCTTCTGCTAGCTTTGGGGTTTTTTTGTTCTTCTTTCTCTAATTGCTTGAGGTGCAAGGTTAGGTTGTTTATTTGAGATGTTTCCTGCTTCTTAAGGTGGGCTTGTATTGCTATAAACTTCCCTCTTAGAACTGCTTTTGCTGCATCCCATAGGTTTTGGGTCGTTTTGTCTCCATTATCATTTGTTTCTAGGTATTTTTTAATTTCCTCTTTGATTTCTTCAGTGATCACTTCGTTATTAAGTAGTGTATTGTTTAGCCTCCAGGTGTTGGTATGTTTTACAGACCTTTTCCTGTAATTGATATCTAGTCTCATGGCGTTTTGGTCAGAAAAGATACTTGATACAATTTCAATTTTCTTATATTTACCAAGGCTTGATTTGTGACCCAAGATATGATCTATCCTGGAGAATGTTCCATGAGCACTTGAGAAAAATGTGTATTCTGTTGTTTTTGGATGGAGTGTCCTATAAATATCAATTAAGTCCATCTTGTTTAATGTATCATTTAAAGCTTGTGTTTCCTTATTTATTTTCATTTTGGATGATCTGTGCATTGGTGAAAGTGGGGTGTTAAAATCCCCTCCTATGAATGTGTTACTGTCGATTTCCCCTTTTATGGCTGTTAGCATTTGCCTTATGTATTGAGGTGCTCCTATGTTGGGTGCATAAATATTTACAATTGTTATATCTTCTTCTTGGATCGATCCCTTGATCATTATGTAGTGTCCTTCTTTGTCTCTTCTAATAGCCTTTATTTTAAAGTCTATTTTGTCTGATATGAGAATTGCTACTCCAGCTTTCTTTTGATCTCCATTTGCATGGAATATCTTTTTCCATCCCCTTACTTTCAGTCTGTATGTGTCTCTAGGTCTGAAGTGGGTCTCTTGTAGACAGCATATATAAGGGTTTTGTTTTTGTATCCATTCAACCAATCTGTTTCTTTTGGTGGGAGCATTTAGGCCATTTACATTTAAGGTAATTATTGATATGTATGTTCCTATTCCCATTTTCTAAATTGTTTTGGGTTCGTTATTATAGGTCTTTTCCTTCTCTTGTGTTTCTTGTCTAGAGAAGTTCCTTTAGCACTTGTTGTAAATCTGGTTTGGTGGTGCTGAACTCTCAGCTTTTGCTTGTCTGTAAAGGTTTTAATTTCTCCATCAAAACTGAATGAGATCCTTGTTGGGTAGAGTAATGTTGGTTGCAGGTTTTTCTCCTTCATCACTTTCAGTTTGTCCTGCCACTCCCTTCTGGCTTGCAGAGTTTCTGCTGAAAGATCAGCTGTTAACCTTATGGGGATTCCCTTGTGTGTTTGTTGTTTTTCCCTTGCTGCTTTTAATATGCTTTCTTTGTATTTAATTTTTGATAGTTTGATTAATATGTGTCTTGGCATATTTCTCCTTGGATTTATCCTGTATGAGACTCTCTGTGCTTCCTGGACTTGATTAACTATTTCCTTTCCCATATTAGGGAAGGTTTCAACTATAATCTCTTCAAATATTTTCTCAGTTCCTTTCTTTTTCTCTTTTTCTTCTGGAAGCCCTATAATTCGAATGTTGGTGCATTTAATGTTGTCCCAGAGGTCTCTGAGACTGTCCTGATTTCTTTTCATTCTTTTTTCTTTATTCTGCTCTGCAGTAGTTATTTCCACTATTTTATCTTCCAGTTCACTTATCCGTTCTTCTGCCTCAGTTATTCTGCTATTGATCCCATCTAGAGTACTTTTAATTTCATTTATTGTGTTGTTCATCGTTGCTTGTTTCATCTTTATTTCTTCTAGGTCCTTGTTAAATGTTTCTTGCATTTTGTCTATTCTATTTCCAAGATTTTGGATCATCCTTACTATCATTATTCTGAATTCTTTTTCAGGTAGACTGCCTATTATCTCTTCATTTGTTAGGTCTGGTGCATTTTTATCTTGCTCCTTCATCTGCTGTGTGTTTTTCTGTCTTCTCATTTTGCTTATCTTACTGTGTTTGGGGTCTCCTTTTTGCAGGCTGCCGGTTCGTAGTTCCCATTGTTTTTGATGTCCGTCTCCAGTGGCTGAGGTTAGTTCAGTGGGTTGTGTAGGCTTCCTGGTGGAGGGGCCTAGTGCCTGTGTTGTGGTGGATGAGGCTGGATCTTGTCTCTCTAGTGGGCAGGTCCATGTCTGGTGGTGTGTTTTGGGGTGTCTGTGGACTTCTTATGATTTTAGGCGGCCTCTCTGCTAATGGATGGGGTCGTGTTCCTGTTTTGCTAGTTGTTTGGCATAGGTTGTCCAGCACTGTGGCTTGCTGGTCATTGAGTGAAGCTGGGTGCTCTTGTTAAGATGGAGGTCTCTGGGAGATTTTCGCCATTTGATATTATGCGGAGCTGGGAGGTCTCTTGTGGACCAGTGTCCTGAGGTTGGCTCTCCCACCTCAGAGGCAGAGCCCTGACTCCTGGCTGGAGCACCAAGAGCCTTTCATCCACACGGCTCAGAATAAAAGGGAGAAAAAGTAGAGAGAATTAGTAGAAGTATGAGAAAGAAAGAAAGAAAGAAAGAAAGAAAGAAAGAAAGAAAGAAAGAAAGAAAGAAAGAAAGAAAGAAGGTAAAGTATAATAAAGTTATTAAAATTAATTATTAAGAAAAAAATTGAAAAAAAAAACAATGGACGGCTAGAACCCTAGGACAAATGGTGGAAGCAAAGCTATACAGACAAGATCTCACACAGAAGCATACACATACACATTCACAAAAAGAGGAAAAGGGGAAAAAAATCATAGATCTTGCTCTCGAAGCCCACCTCCTCAATTTGGGATGATTCGTTGTCTATTCTTGTAATCCACAGATGCAGGGTATATCAAGTTGATTGTGGAGCTTTAATCCGCTGTTTCTGAAACTGCTGGGAGAGATTTCCCTTTCTCTTTTCTGTTCTCACAGCTCCCAGGGGCTCAGCTTTGGATTTGGCCCCGCCTGTGCGTGTAGGTCGCTGGAGAGCGTCTGTTTTTTGCTCAGACAGGACGGGGTTAAAGGAGCCGCTGATTCGGGGGCTCTGGCTCACTCAGGCCAGGGGGAGGGAGGGTCACGGAGGGCGGGGCGGGCCTGCGGCGGCAGAGGCCAGCGTGTCGTTGCACCAGCCTGAGGCCCGCCGTGCGTTCTCCCGGGGAAGTTGTCCCTGAATTCCGGGAACCTGGCAGTGGCGGGCTGCACAGGCTCCACGGAAGAGGGGTGTGGATAGTGACCTGTGCTCGCACACAGGCCTCTTGGTGGCGGCAGCAGCAGCCTTAGCGTCTCCCGCCTGTCTCTGGGGTTCGCGCTTTTAGCCGCGGCTCGCGCCCGTCTCTGGAATTCCTTTAAGCAGCGTTCTTAAACCCTTCTCCTCGCGCACCAGGAAACAAAGAGGTAAGAAAAGGTCTCTTGCCTCTTCGGCAGGTGCAGACTTTTCCCCGGACTCCCTCCCGGCCAGCCGTGGTGCACTAACCCCTTCAGGCTATGTTCAAGCCGCCAACCCCAGTCCTCTCCCTGTGCTCCGACCGAAACCCGAGCCTTAGCTCGCAGCCCCGCCCGCCCCGGCGGTTGAGCAGACAAGCCTCTCGGGCTGGTGAGTGCCGGTCGGCCCTGATCCTCTGTGCGGGAATCTCCCCACTTTGCCCTCCGCACCCCTGTTGCTGTGCTCTCCTCCGCGGCACCAAAGCTCTCCCTTCTGCCTCCCGCAGTCTTTGCCCGCGAAGGGGCTTCCTAGTGTGTGAAAACCTTTCCTCCTTCACAGCTCCCTCCCACTGGTGCAGGTGCCGTCCCTATTCTTTTGTCTCTGTTTATTCTTTTTTCTTTTGCCCTACCCAGGTACGTGGGGAGTTTCTTGCCTTTTGGGAGGTCTGAGGTCTTCTGCCAGCATTCAGTAGATGTTCTGTAGGAGTTGTTCCACGTGTAGATGTATTTCTGGTGTATCTGTGGGGAGGAAGGTGATCTCTGCGTCTGACTTTTCCGCCATCTTCCCAGCACCTCCCATAGGTTTTGGATCATCATGTTTTCATTGTCATTTGTCTCTAGGTATTTTTTGATTTCTTCAGTAATCTCTTGGTTATTTAGTAATGTATTGTTTAGCCTCCATGTGTTTGTGATTTTTATGTTTTTTTCCCTGTAATTGATCTCTGATCTCATAGCATAGTGGTCAGAAAAGATGTTTGATATGATTTCAATTTTTTTAAATTTACTGAGGCTTGATGTGTGACCCAAGATGTGATCTATCCTGGAGAACATTCTGCGTGCACTTGAGAAGAAAGGGTAATCTGCTGTTTTGGGATGGTATGTCCTATAAATATCAATTAAATCTAGCTGGTCTACTGTGTCATTTAAAGTTTGTGTTTCCTTATTAATTTTCTCTCTGGATGATCTGTCCATTGGTGTAAGTGAGGTGTTAAAGTCCCCCACTATTACTGTCGATTTCCTTTTTTATACCTGTTAGCATTTGCCTTATGTATTGAGGTGCTCCTATGTTGGGTGCATAAATATTTACAACTGTTATATCTTCTTCTTAGATGATGCCTTGATCATTATGTGGTGTCCTTCCTTGTCTCTTGTCACATTCTTAATTTTAAAGTCTATTTTATCTGATATGAGTATTGCTACTCCAGCTTCCTTTTGATTTCCATTTGCATGGAATATCTTTTTCCATCCCCTCACTTTCAGTCTGTATGTGTCCCTAGGTCTGAAGTGGGTCTCTTGTAGATAGCATATATACGGGTCTTGTTTTTGTATCCATTCAGCCAGTCTGTGTCATTTGGTTGGAGCATTTAATCCATTTACATTTAAGGTAATTATTGATATGTATGTTCCTATTAGCATTTTCTTAATTGTTTTGGGTTTGTTATTGTAGGTCTTTTCCTTCTCTTGTGTTTCCTGCCTAGACAAGTTCCTTTAGCATTTGTTGTAGATCTGCTTTGGTGATGCTGAATTCTCTTAGCTTTTGCTTGTCTGTAAAGCTTTTGATTTCTCCATCAATTCTGAATGAGATCTTTGCTGAGTAATCTTGGTTGTAGGTTCTTCCCTTTCATCACTTTAAATATATCGTGTCACTCCCTTCTGGCTTGTAGAGTTTCTGCTGAGAAATCAGCTGTTAACCTTATGGGAGTTCCCTTGTATGTTATTTGTCGTTTTTCCCTTGTTGCTTTCAATAATTTTTCTTTCTTTTTAATTTTTATCAATTCAGTTACTATGTGTCCAAGTGTCTTTCTCCTTAGGTTTATCCTGCCTGAGACTCTCTGCATTTCCTGGACTTGGGTGGCTATTTCCTTTCCCATGTTAGGGAAGTTTTTGGCAATAATCTCTTCAAATATTTTCTCGGGTCCTTTCTCTCTTCTCCTGCTGGGACCCCTATAATGCAAATGTTGGTGTGTTTAATGTTGTCCCAGAGGTCTCTTAGTCTGTCTTCATTTCTTTTCATTCTTTTTTCTTTATTCTGTCCCATGGCAGTGAATTCCACCATTCTGTCTTCCAGGTCACTTATCCATTCTTCTGCCTCAGTTATTCTGCTATTGATTCCTTCTAGTGTATTTTTCATTTCACTTATTGTATTGTTCATCTCTGTTTGTTTGTTCTTTAATTCTTCTAAGTGTTTGTTTTATAATTCTTCTAGACCTTTGTTAATCATTTCTTGCATCTTTTTGATCTTTGCCTCCATTCTTTTTCCGATGTCCTGGATCATCTTCACTGTCATTATTCTGAATTCTTTTTCTGGAAGTTTGCCTATCTCCACTTCATTTAGTTGTTTTTATGGGATCTTATCTTGTTCCTTCATCTGGTACATAGTCCTCTGCCTTTTCATTTTGTCTATCTTTCTGTGAATGTGGTTTTTGTTCCACATGCTGCAGGATTGTAGTTCTTCTTGCTTCTGCTGTCTGCCCACTGGTGAATGAGGCTATCTAAGAGGCTTGTGCAAGCTTCCTGATGGGAGGGACTCGTGGTGGGTAGAGCTGGGTGTTTCCCTGGTGGGCAGAGCTCAGTAAAACTTTAATATGCTTGTTTGCTGATGGGTGGGGCTGAGTTTCCTCCCTGTTGGTTGTTTGGCCTGAGGCAACCCAGCACTGGAGGCTACAGGCTGTTTGGTGGGGTGAATGGCAGACTCCAGTAAGGCTCATGCCAAGGAGTACGTCCCAGAACTTCGGCTGCCAGTGTCCTTGTCCCCGCAGTGAGCCACAGACACCCCCTGCCTCTGCAGGAGACTCCCAACACTAGCAGGTAGGTCTGGTTTAGTCTTCTATGGGGTCACTGCTCCTTCTCCTCGGTCCTGATGTGCGCACTACTTTGTGTGTGCCCTCCAAGAGTGTAGTTTCTGTTTCCCCCAGTCCTGTCAAAGTTCTGCAGTCAAATCCCACTAGGTTTCAAGGTCTGATTCTCTGGGAATTCCTCCTCCCATTGCTGGACCCCCAGTTTGGGAAGCTTGACATGGGGCTCAGAACCGTCACTCCAGTGGGTGGACTTCTGTGGTATAGTTGTCCTCCAGTTTGTGAGTCACCCATCCAGCAGTTATGGGATTTGATTTTATTGTGATTCCCCCCTCCTACTGTCTCATTGAAGCTTCTCCTTTGTCTCTGGATGTGGGGTATCTTTTTTGGTGATTTCCAGTGTCTTCCTGTTGATGACTAATTGTTCAGCAGTTAGTTATGATTTTAGTGCTCTCACAAGAGGGAATCTAGAATCTTAATAATAGCTAAAGTGGCAGGTAAAATTATTGTATCCAATAATTCCTGAACATAAGGGCCATTTTAAATTTTATTTCCACTGGCAGTAGGGAAGCCACATTGCTTAAACAGCATTCCAAAATCATGAGCTACTCCAAAAGCATATCTACTACCAATATAAATATTAGCAGTCTTGCCCTTGGCTAAATTATAAGCCCATGTAAGAGCATATATTCATCCTTTTGGGCCAAAGTAGCCATAGGTAAATGTGCTGCCTCAACAATATCAAGAGGATTTGCAATAGCATACTCAGCACAATGTTTGCCATTGTCACCTTTTAAATAAGAAGCATCCGTTAAACATAAGAAGTCAGCAATATCCAAAGAATTTCCCTCAGATCATCATGAGGAGTTAGGAGGTGGCCCATCCATGTTAAAGGGTTGTGACAGACTTTGTCAGAGACAGAGGGGAGAACAGTAGCTGGGTTAAGGTTATTACAACATAAAAGAGTTACGAGAGGAGCAGTTAACAAAAGGACTTGCTCAGGAGAGCTTCTACTGCACAAAGTACAAAAGTGGTTAAAGGGAATCCACAATGATTTTCTTGGTGGCCTTAACCAAAAGGTCAATGGCCGTGGTGGCTCTAAGGCAAGGGGGTATCTCCATAACACATGGTCCATGTCTGGCTATAATATGCTATGGGTCAATGATGGTCCCCATATTTTGGGTGAGTATCCCATGGGTGTTCCCTTCCTTTTCATATACAAAAAGGAAAAAGGGAATCTGATCCTTGGGATGCCCAAGGGAAGATGGGTTCATCAAACTCTCCTTTAAAGCCTTGAAGTTTATGTAGTCTGATTCTTCCCAAAAAATTGGGTCAGAGTTGGTGTTTTGTAGTAAAACATACAGAAGTTTGGCCATTTGGAATCCAATTTTGGTGATAATCAACCAGCCTGAGAAAACCTCACAGTTCGCACTTACTTTTGGCTTTTGGAAAACTTAGGACACCATAAAGACTATCTGGATCAAGATGTAGCACTTGTTCTGATATCAGGTGCTCTAAATAGCAAACCTGGGTTGGGCAAAATGCACTTTTTCTTTGTTGACTATGTGCCTTTAAGACTAAAAGCTTTAGCAAGTGGATGCTGTCTTCCTGTGAGGAGGCTTGAGAAGGAGATCAAAGAAGCAAATAATCAACATATTGCAACAAAGTAGAACCCCTAGGATGATTTTATATCATCCAGATCAGTCTTCAGGATTTATGAGAAATAAGAAGGACTCTCAATAAAATCCTGAGACATTACTGTCCAGGTGAATTGTTTTTCTCTCCAAGTGAAAGTTAAAAGGTATTGGCTAGCTTCATCCTTTGGAATACTAAAGAATACACTGAATAAATCAATTATAATAAAGAATTTGCTTCCAGAGGGCATGGATGTTAGTAGTGTATGAAGGTTAGAAGTAATGGTGTCGAGGGATGATAGTGTTGTTTATTGTTCAGAAGTCCCAGACAAACCTTCACCGTTTGCCCTGAGGTTTTCTCATGGGTAAAATGGGAGTGTCACAGGGACTAGTACAAGGGATAATGAGGCAGGAGTGAACAAGATGGTAGAGTAGGAAGCCTCTGCGCTCCCCTCCGCCAATGGGCACACCAAAATTACAACTCTTTACAGGGCAACTATTGATAAGAACAACCTGAATACTAGCAGAAAAGACTTTCCAGAGCTAGAGGTACAAAGAAGGAATCACAATGGGATGGGTAGGAGGGGCAGAGTCATAGTATAGTCAAGACACAACCCGGTTCCTAAGAGGAAGGAAAATCCTAAACCCAACTACTAAATAATGTAAAAATGGAAATTCAGGGAGGCTAAGTGACATGCTCAGGGTTATCTTCCAAGCCAGCAGTGTTGCTGAGCAAACTCCAGGAGCCTCCTACGTCCTTTCCCAGTACTCTAGTTTACAATATGATTCCATGGCTAAGTGCCCAATTATACTCATAGAAAAACACCATAGAAACATCTTTTTGTATTGTATTTCTCTCTTTTGAAGGGAATAGTTTTTGTTATCAGAAGCCTGTCACTTTCTTCTAATAATCGAGTCCCTAATACATTTTCAAGTAGAATTTCTTTTAAAGAAGCCTTGTGCATGGCAGTTTTATTGTTTGGAAGCTCAATTTGTTCCAGAGATAAACCTCTGAGTAAAACAAATGGTATGTTCTGTGCAAAACCTCACAGCTATAGTTTTTCTTCCTGCTTATGTCAAAAGAGATAAAACTAGAGAAATACGCAGGAAGATAACCTAGTTAAGATGCATTGGAAATCTCAACATTCAATGTTATTTACAACTAGCAATGGGATGAAATACACCCAAAAATATATTAAGGAGGAATAATTAAATTGAAGGGTGAGATGGTAGGAAGAGATGAAGAAAGAGAGAAAGAAGAAAGGAAAGAAAGAAAGGAAAAGGGAAAAGAAACTCAGTTTTTACATAACTACATCAAGAGGCTAAGCACCTTGTCCTAGATTAGTATAGTCCATGGGAAGCTTTGAAATTACAGAAGTGAGTATTACTATAGTTCTCACTATTGAGTATCTACTAGGTGCTGAGAGCTTTAAGTGTATTAGCTTTGATCTTCACAACAACATTGCAAGTTAATTATTATTATCTCTACTTTTATATAAGGATACTAAGACTGAAACAGGCCAAGTAACTTTCCCATAGCCCCAGAGCTAACAAGTGTTGGAGATGAGTCAATCCTTTTTCCTGTTTTGTTCCAGAACCCAAGACTTTTTTTCCTTATGCTGTGCAGCCTCTGGAAACTGCCTCAAATGTGAATACATCTGCTAAAATCAGCCACAGGAACTTGTCTTTTGTGTACTACATTAAAATACACAAACCAACTACTCACATCCCGTCTCCAGGAGATGTCTCTTTTCAGGTCGTTTTTGTGTATTCACTACCTCTATCTCTTATGAACATCCCTTACCTGGGCTACCATTAGGAAATATAACACAGAAGCTTAAATTTAACTATCACTTTCAATGCCTGGATGGGGAGCTACTTTCTCTTAGATAAGAAATACATTGCTGTCAGTCATTACCAGGAAAGATAACTGACTCAGGATGGCAGACACCTTGCAAAAGGCCTGGGACACCATAAGAGATAGTCAACCAGGTAGAAAGTGGTGGCAACTTCTAATCCTAATCACTTTCATTCACAGAATATGAAAGTTTCAGAACTGCAAATTCAAAGAACCTTTTGGGGTAGTAAAAATAAGATCACCAACATAAACCGTGGATTGCTGTCCAGAGTGAACTCATATAATTCTGTAAACTGGCATTATATGAGTAAAAAAATATTTCTTTGGCAAAATATTTCTGCCCTGTTACCATAGTCATAATTGCATTTTTTTCTTTCTATCACATGTGTGCTTTTTAAAATGTTGACCTATTTCTGGTACGTATTTTATAAATGGAAAGAAAACTCAAGTTGATGTAATAGTAGCATCTGGTTTTCCAGAATAAATAGTTTATACTTATTAGCTTGATATTTTCCCCTTCTTTTTCTTTTTCATTATTAGTAAGAGAAGTCCTTTAGGGTATGTTTTGATTTTAAATATTAGGTCAATATATTTTGAATCACATTTCTAAAATCAAATTTTCATCCCTGAAGCAAGTTATCTATTCCAATTGCTAAGACAAATTCAGCTGTTTCTGAATTAGAAATAAAAAATATAGAGAGAATTAGGTTTAAATATTTTACTTAATCAAATATTTTCTGTGATAAGATTTAGTAAAAATATTTGTGAAGCCTGTATTCGGTGGTTGTAGTTTTTGTTTCAAGGAACTTTGAAAGCATTGAGTTCAATTTCTTATTTTCACAAGATAAGGAACAGTTAAATTTCCCAAAATCTACTGTAGTTGAATATATGAGTTAATATGTATCCCTTAGAATTTGTCTAAGTGTTGTTATTTTTCAAACTAAACAGAATGTAGTTTGAGGGAAGAAATGAGGCATAGTGATAAAAAATGATATTTTAGAGACTTCCCTGTCAATGATGTAAGAAAAATAAAATCTTGGTGTATAATTACAGACACACACACACACAAGCACACTTATACACACTCCTGATTTCGAAAAAAATGAAAATCAACTCAATTGCCTCTGAAATTGACCAACAAAAAAAAATTCTCAGTGATTAAAAATAATAAGAAAGAAAGTAAGGATATTTGACCACCTAAGCTAGGGATGTTCAAAGAATTTTTCTGTCTTTTAATATATTCACCAGGTTATTATTATTTTTATTTTAAAATCTTTATTGGAGAATAATTGCTTTACAGTGGTGTGTTAGTTTCTGCTTTATAACAAAGTGAATCAGCTATACATATATCCCATATCTCCTTCCTCTTGCATCTCCCTCCCTCCCACCCTCCCTATCCCACCCCTCTAGGTGGTCACAAAGCACCGAGCTGATCTCCCTCTGCTATGCGGCTGCTTCCCACTAGCTATCTATTTTACATTTGGTAGTGTATATACGTCCATGCCACTCTCTCACTTTGTCCCAGCTTACCCGTCCCCCTCCCCGTGTCTTTAAGTCCATTCTCTACGTCTGCATCTTTATTCCTGTCCTGCCCCTAGGTTCTTCAGAACCTTTTTTTTTTTATATTCCATACATATATGTTAGCATACAGTGTTTGTTTTTCTCTTTCTGACTTACTTCACTCTGTATGACAGTCTCTAGGTCCATCCACCTCACTACAAATGACTCAATTTCATTTCTTTTTATGGCTGAGTAATATTCCATTGTATATATGTGCCACATCTTCTTTATTCATTCATCTGTTGATGGACACTTAGGTTGCTTCCATGTCTTGGCTATTGTAAATAGAGCTGCAATGAACATTGTGATACATGACTCTTTTTGAATTATGGTTTTCTCAGGGTATATGGCCAGTAGTGGGACTGCTGGGTCATATGGTAGTTCTTTTTTTAGTTTTTTAAGGAACTTCCATACTGTTCTCCATAGTGGCTGTATCAATTTACATTCCCACCAACAGTGCAAGAGGGTTCCCTTTTCTCCACACCCTCTCCAGCATTTATTGTTTGTAGATTTTTTGATGATGGCCATTCTGACTGGTGTGAGGTGATACCTCATTGTAGTTTTGATTTGCATTTCTCTAATTATTAGTGATGTTGAGCATCCTTTCATGTGTTTGTTGGCAATCTGTATATCTTCTTTGGAGAAATGTGGAGGGAAAATAGAAATGTCTAGTTTATATTTTAAAATAAATCCTGCATTGTGTATTTTTTACATATATACTCATTTAGCAAGAAAATACCTCAGCATAAACTTTGAAATATAAAGAACTCAAATGTCAATTCTATTATGAAAACACAGAAAATTTTAAATTTGTATGTGAGAATATTTTTTCTTTGAAAAACCTCAAGGTTTTTCATTCTTTTTGTGTATGTGGAATTAATCATTATATTATGAGAACTGGACCAGTTTTATTGACTTTATCTGATAAATTCCATTGATATTAGTAAGATTTTATCAGGAAAAAGTTTTAATAATGCTATTTTAAAATATGAATAAACAATAGAAATTCAATAATAATTGTTATATCCACTTTTATTGGAACCAACTAGACTCCAGAAGTTTAACAAACATTATTTTTCTTTAGTCTTTACAGAAATTCCCCAAGGTAGGTATTAACCTTATTTTACAAATGAGAAGAGTAAACATGCTGAAGCTAAGTAACTAGCCAAGTCACGCAATTTGTGAATCAACCCCAAGATTGATTTCAAAGCCTGTGCTTTTGCCACTAAACTGTCTTTCCTGTAAACAAAATGCTTATTTTCTGCCACTGCCAACACTTTTAGTGTCAATTTTAGGTTACATTGCATCTGCTTATAGTCTCTTCTCTACTTAGATCAGTCAAGAGAGCCTAGGATTTGCTGTGGTAACAATTTTAACTCTGAAATGTCCATGACTTTATATAACCGAGATTTATTTCTCAATCACCTGCATGCACTGTTGGGTTGGTGGCATGAGCTATGCTCCACGGGTCACTAAAGGTCCCAGGGTGACGGAGGCTCTTCTATGTGTAATCTCACGTGCCACATAAGATGGAGAGAGGGACTAGAGCACGGCACAGACTTCTCGGTGCCTTAACCTGGAATGACACAGATCACTTCTGCTCACATCTCATTGGCCAGGACTAGTCCTAGGACCCCACCTAACTGCAAGGTTTTGGGGAAGTCCAGCTTTTCTTTTGTAGGGAAAACAAAAAAACTCTTTATTGGTGAACACTAGTAATGTCAACTGTAACCTTCTTATTATATGCTAATTTGATTAGCATTAAGGACTCTTTTAGGTATTCATTAATATAATGAAAAAAAGAATTCCTTCCAAATTATTAAGGAAAAGCATATAGACAATATGGCAAATGATAGAATATGAAAGGAGCAGTAAGGAAGCAAGCGCAAAAGCCAAAAAATAAGCAAAAAGAATAGAATACATGAGGAAATAAAGCAAACATAATTGTGTAAAAATATTGATTAAAAAGTAACATCAAGCCAGAATTAAATATTTTTTAAAAACTAGTTCAACTTAAAAAAAAAAAAAAAGAAGAAGGCAGCTACAATCCATGCTGTGTGAATGAGTCACACCTAAATCTAGTTAAAGGATGAGTAATTCTGTATGACTCAAATACAGACAAAAAGATAGAGGGGGATGAAATCAAAGATGTACACAGAGTAGCATACATTATCTTAGATAGGTTCACTACAAAATATGAAAGAAGTAAAATCAGTTAAACATCTAACCCAAGTAACTAGGAAAGATTACCAAAACATATATGAGGGAAATGGAATGATTTGATAAAAATATTAAGGAATTTTGGAATAACAGGGAAAGAAAGTAGAATCAATCACAAATTCCCCAGATGTGGTTTATGGAAATGGCAGCAGCAGCAACTGCAAGAGTGAGAATGAATTTGATAATCCAAGTAAAGAAAAAGCAAAACCCACACATACTCCCAATTCATAACAAGAAAATTAAGTCATGAAACATATCAGGAAAATTAAAGAGAATTAGGAAATCGTACTTCTCCCAACTAAGTAACAATATCTGAAGTCCAGGATGAAATGGTATTGTTGGTAAAATTTAAATTGTGTAATTTGACCCAAGAAGAGAATATATCTAGAGTCTAATAACTGTAAAATAAATTGAGAAAGTTGTCAAGAGATACCTTTGAACAATATTTCAAATGCAGGTAATTTCAGCATGAAATCTTTTAAAACACCAATAGAAATAGAGACATTCTGTTATTTAAACTGTGCCTAATCTCAGAAAAAGAAGGAAATCTTTCCAACTATTCTGTGTATTGAAAATTACACATACATTGGAATCTGACAAAGATAACATAGAGTTTAAAAAAAACAAATTTGCCTATGAATATTAGTGCAGAAATATGACGAACTCTCCAAATTGCTAATACAATATAATAACATATTTAAAATTTTTGCTCCTGATAAGAAAAAAAAAAGTGGAATTATCCTTAGAATGAAGGCATAGTTCAACATCAGGAATCTATTGATATGATTAGTTGTATTAAGAAGTATAATATGCATAAACACAGATAATCTACAAGTTTTATTAAAAGATATAAAAGAAGATTTGAATAAACACAGATATCTTCTATTCTTCATTTGGGCTACTTAAATCTGAAAGAATTAAGATGTTGGGCTACAGCATCTGAAAGATGTTGACTCCACTAAATTAATGTAAACATTCAATGCAATCCCACCAAGATGTTTGGAACTTTATTAAACAATTCTAAAGTTCATCTGGAAGAACAATCATGGGGAAATTTTGAAACATTACAGTAATATACTATGTGGTAATAAGGCCGTGTAATACTGTCCCCAAATGGGCAAAGCAATAGAAAGGACCAGAAGCAATAGATAAAACAAAGTCTATATGGCATAATTTTATCATAAAGTATATGCTAAAAATAGCATTTCAAATCAATGACAAATAGATTATTCAGTAAATAGCACTGAGATAGTTAGCCTAATAGAACACAGAGTCTATAATAGCATATACCCAAAGCCTATTGATTTGCCTTCCTGGGTTTCTTTCCAGTTCTTCTTCTTCTCCCTTATTTACTGCCAGTATGTAAGTGAAGCCATCACCACCTCTCTCCTGAGCTGTTATGATAGTCTTCTGACTACTCTCCCGAATTCCAGCTTCTGTATTAGTTTATATTTAAATAAACATCAAAATGAACTAAGAGTTTAAAAAGGTGGACCTTCAAAGTAAGAAGTTTATATTAGTAGGAATTTTTAGGAAAGTTTCCTGAGACATGTTAGTCATTCCTTAATTTTGTTTATGAATATATTATAAGGGCAATATTTTAACAATATCTCATTGATTACATGATTTCAGACTTAGAATGAAAATTTGGAATGTGATATAGAAAAGCTTCTGTGTTAAAATACAGTCACCTCTTTATTATTCTCTGAGTTCACAATCAGAAATAGCTTTACTGTGAATAATATAAATAGTAGATGATACAGGGGCATTTACCTTGGTTTGGAATAAATTATATGATATTCTGGGAAGTAGGGGTTTGTTTTTGGTGATAATCACCTTTTACATAGGTTCAAATTAAAATGTATAACATTTTCTGGGAAACGAATTAGACCTTGGAACTCACAAAGTATGGTCCTCTGACCAGCTGTATCATCATTTCCTGGAGACTTGTGGGACAGGCAGAATCCCAAGCAACACCTCATATCTACTAAATCAGAACTTGAATTTTAGCAAAATTTTCATACATTCTTGAGAACATTAATATTTAAGAAGTAAATATTAATTTAACCTAAAATTAATTTAATGTAAGAGTATTTTCTGGGATAATCCCAGCTCAATCTGTGATTTGAAATTTTTGTTCCACAGCACATAAAATCACAGGGGATACTTAACTTGGTCGTCTATCTGTCTACATCTTTTCTTCTCTACCCCTTTGCCAGATGTAGGAATTAATAATTATCACAGGAGAGGAGAATTGACAGAGAAAAGTTCCCCTCTTTTTCTTTTTCTATCATACCAAGCTTTATCAAGCATCTGCTGTAATCACCCAAAATACAAATGACTATATCACGGGAAGCAGTATATTTTTCTTCTTTCTAGAAGAAACTATATTTTGCTTTTAATCATTTCAAGCTATATTTCATTGCTAACTCTGGACTATGTTTTTCTATTGCCAAGGGCACTATTTAAAAAAAAATTTATAACGCAAAGCATTGTGCAAACATGAAAATATTGGAACAGTTTGTTTCAGTATGTTTATGTTACTCTCTATTATATCTGTAATTTCTATTGGCAACTATTTTCACAGTTTATAAATGACCTTGAAAGTAGTGTAAATTTGAATCATATGTCCCAAATTCTGAGAATGTGTCTCTAAATATGTCTATTTTGTATATATATATCTTTTCTTTTTCTCTCTCTCTCCCAGAGGAGACATTTTTATCATCTCGTTTTATCCCTTCAGTCAAAGTAAACTTGGACAATAATTATGGGTGTGCTTTTTGAAGGATAAGCATTTTCTAATCTTTCTACTCTTGTCACAGCAGGAAATTGCTTATTGGTATCATGTATTTCTTTTAAAAGCAGATGATCTATTCAATAAGATAAATCGCGGCCATATGTTGGTAGCCTGAAAAAAATGCCATAAGCAGAAAATATATTGTGAAAATAAAGTGCTTACAAAATTGTCCAGGCTGTCATTATTTTATGGGTTTAGTAGAAGGTAAACATAAGATGCATATATGTTGTTATTCTGGATCTTGAAGTGCACAATAATTTTACTTCTTACAACAATATCTCTTTTCAACTACTGGAGAGTTTTCTCAGTGTGTTTTCTTAGACTATGAAAGAGGGAAGATTATCTTTTTGTTCCAAAGAGATACCTTAGATTGAATAATTCCTGGAAAGGAGGCATAGGACCTTTATGGAGTGCGGGAGGGAGCTAGTGTTACAGGTCCCCAGTCACAGCGTGGGGTCCCCGGGTGAGTCCAGGGTAGGAAATGGCATCACACACACGCAGTCAATGCTTTGAGGCCACATGGACAACGGGACCGTCCCACAGTTACACTCTACCCGCATTTACTCATTCATTCTTTCAGCACCTGTGTATTGAGCACCTGCACAATTCTAGGTGCTGTTCTAGGCATTCACGACAAAGCACAGAGCAAGAAAAAATTGTCCTCAAGAAGCTGTCATTCTAGTGGAAGAATACAAACACAAATAAATTGACAGTCACAAAATATATGGAATATTAGATAATGAGTATTATGGGACAAAAAGTAAAGCAGGAAAGGAGTATGGGCAGTATTAGGAGGGGTCTCTCTAAATATGGCGGTCTGTTGCACTTCAAAAATCGGTTTGACACTGAGTCTCAGAGTTCCTCTCTATTTTGTTATAGGATGCTGACAAAATGAGAGACACAGAGACCTGTGTTTCAAGACTAACTTCTTTTTCAATTTTTTGTTCATTTATCCTTCATTCAGCTTTTTAAATATATATATATATATATATATTTTCTTGATTGTGTAATGATTCTCTTCACAACCCATTTAGAGTTTACTATCTTTCTTAGTGTAAAATCCAAAATTCTTACCACGGCCTACAAGATCACTACCTGATCTGGTCTGTCCCTCCCTGTCTGGCATCATCACCTACCATTCTCCTTGTTCTCTCAGTTCCAGCCAGCATGGCCTCTCTGCTACTCCTCAGACACACGAACGCTTATCTGAGGGCTTTTGCAGGGCTGCTCCCTTTACCTTGGCAGTTCATCCTCCAGGTATCTAAATGCCTTGTTTTCTTAGTGTTGGTCTATAAAAATTAACAAAAAAAATTCTCAAATAAAAATAGAGAAACCTCAATTGCAATAGAGTCGAGAGGCCAGAAGGGGGAGCTCTCATACCTTACAACGATAGCAGAGCCCAAGAACGAGAAGGAAGACTTCCTCTTTTGCCTGGCAAGAGCTCACCCAATAAGAGACTGTCACAACTCAGCCAATGAAAAGTCACTGTACTCTGAACTCTCAATTCTTACAATGGACTCCTCATTTACTGTACCTCTCCCAACTTCCTTTTCCCCTCTGGAAAATAGTTCTCCTCTCCTTGTCATGTAGGATTTGCTCATGGTTCACCATGGCTGCAGACCCCAAATTGCAGTTCTTTCCTGATCCCAAATAAACCCAGTGTTGCTGGAAAAATAAATGGCAATCTATTTGTTTAAGGTCAACAGGTCTTTCTTCAATACGACATCTTCAGAGAAGTCTTCCTTAAACCCCCTAACTAAAAAAAGCACCCCAATCCCCATCAATCTGTCCTCTTGATGAACCTCAACTTTATTAATAAATAGAGACTGAGTATTTTCATCCTTAGATTGGATGGTCCATGTAGGACCTCTCAGTGTAGGTGACACTTAGGCTGAGAATCAAATGACAAAGCTAGATTCAGTCATGTGAAAATTAGGAGGAATGTCTTCTAGGCAAATTGATGTAAAAAGTCTAAAGCGTGAGAAGTTTGAATTACTAAAAACATTAATGTGGCTGGAGCAAGGAGGATGAAGGGGAACAAGTTTTTAGATGAAGTTATGTGATATTGTGTTTTATAAGAATGACCAAAATATATTTCTCATATGTATTTGTTCTCTATCCATGGTTCCTGGTTCATACCTCCCCAAACCCTTGGAATTTCCTGAGTGATAAGAGCAACGTGAGCATCTTTTGTTAGAATATTTGGTCTTGTCCTCAGTTCCTGAAATCTGTCTCAGAGCCATAAATGTAAAATGGGTGTCTTGTTACTCATAACAAGCCCCTGTTCACCACAACTGGGTTTAAGTTAATGAGGTGAATTTTGGAAAGCACCTAAGGAGCGGGGCTGGTTGCCAGGGGAACAAACCTAGAATAGCGGTGTGGAACTTTCGGTCCCAACCCCTGATTTCCTGCGGTGGGGAGGGGCTGGAGGCTGAATCGATTGCCAATGGCCAATGATTTAATCAACCATGCCTATGTAATGAAGTCTCCATAAAAACCCAAAGGACTGGGTTCGGGGAGCTTCTGGGTTGGTAAAAACATGGAGGTGCTGGGAAAATGGTCCTCCTGGAGAGGACATTGAAGCTCCATGGCCTTTCCCCATACCTTGCCCTATGCATCTCTTCCATCTGATTGTTCCTGAGTTGTATCTTTTTTAAATAAACTGGTGATCTAATAAGTAAAATGTTTCTCTGAGTTGTGTAAGAACCACTCTAGCAAATTAACTGAACCCAAGGTAGGGGTCTTGGGAACCTCTGATTTATAGCCAGTTGGTCAGAAGTACAAGTAACAATCCGGACTTGCAACTGGCATCTGAAATTGGGGGCAGTCTTGTAGGACTGAACCCTTAACCTGTGGAATTGATGCATCTCCAGATAGTGTCAGAATTCAGTTGAATTTAGTTAAATTCTTGGACACCCTACTGGCGTTCTGTGGGAAACACCTCCTCCCCCCCCACACACACACTGAGGGTCCAGGAACCCAATTTAGGTTAGAAACATGGGCAAGAACCAAATCAAGTGAGAATTCTGGTTTACAGTAAAGAGTTTAGGTGTTTTGTACATCTGATGGGAAGACATCATAGAATTTTAAGCAGGATAGTAGTATTTTAAAAAGATTACTTTGGTCACCATGTAGTGCCTTTTACAGAGATGACTTAAAACTGTAATGATTATTATCAACGAACACTCCTGAGTACCATGAAGACCTTTGAGGGCCCTAATCTAATCTGTGTCATCAGGTAAAATTTCTGTTCTCAAGTGTCAGTTGAAGGAAGAGAATCTGAATAAAGAGCAGGAAGAGAAGATGGGTTTGGGGTGGAGAGAAAGTCATTGCATGCAGAGAAATGTGTATGCAGCCCCTGAACTGGTGGAAGCTTGGTGCACTTGAGGATTGAGAGAAAGCCATCATAATTGGAGGGCAGAGATGCCTCACTAGAGGAGGAGAGTCAGGTAAAAGTCAGCCTAACAGGGGCTTATAAGCCATGTTAAGAGCACTGGAAAATCAATGAAGAATTTTAAACAGGGAATTTCATGATCAGATTCTCATGTCTTTAAGGTGCTTATGTATAAGTCATTATGTATGGCTCTTATGTATACAGTAGGTTTAGGTGAGTGAGAATAGGGCAGTTTGGGTGGGTGTTGGAGGTTCTTATATTGCCAGACCCTATGGCCCTGTCTTATATGGATATTTTATATACACTAGGAGGCCAGAGGATAGAATGGAGTGGAATGCTTATGGTGGGGATGTAGAGAAGTACATAAGTTCAAGATTACAGATGTATTTGATAGATAGATGGATAGATCATTTTAAATAATCCAGACTTGGTGGTACATTACACGAGAGCTTGAAAAGATGGGAACATCAAAGAGGACTGCTAGGCCCCTGGTTTGTGCAATCAGAGGTTGACGATACCCTTCACTAAGATAGGGCATTTAGTCATATCACGTTGGTTTCAATATGATATGTTGTCCTAGTCAGTTGTAAAGTGACCTTGTAAAGTCAAATAAAGGCTTAAAGACCATACTATATTAGAGGTATTACCTCATTTTTGAGGACTATACGTTTTAGATACAGTTTTTGCATTTAAGCCAGGAATATTCTCTATAAACTGAAACTCTTTTAAATACTGGTTGATTTTACATACTTATATGATATGTTTAGCAAGTTAATCTTGTAAATTTTTCTCACAAAGACATATTTAGCAATACATTCTTACCATGAAAATCTTCTTCCTAGCTAATAATTATGATTGATGAAGACTAATTCTGTTTGCCTCAGTTCTAGTCTTCTGTTTTCCCACTCTGTAAGTCATTTTTGTCCCTTGGAGAGCAAAGGGGGAATTTTATTCAATGGGTGGCACACATTTCCAGGTTTCTTACATTAATCTCTAGATAATGAAAATTTAAGAATGCCAAGATTGTTTCTTCCATCTCACTTTTTCACATTATTTCCTGATAGCAAGTCTTTTTTTTTTGAAAAGTAAAATTAACATAACACAAGACTAACCATTTTAAAGTGTAAAATTCAGTGGCATTTAGTATATTCACAATGTTGTGCAAACATCACCTCTATCAAGTTCAAAATCATTTCATCACCCCAAAAGAAATCCCCATAGGGATTAAGCAGTTACCCCCTGTTTCTTCTTCCTCCCAGCCTCTGGCATCCACTAATCTGCTTTCTTTCAATAACATGTTATTATTATTTTCTTAATTTACAAAGAAAAAATACACTAATCTGCTTTCTTTCAATAACATGTTATTATTATTTTCTTAATTTACAAAGAAAAAATATTTATTATTATCTGTAAATTGTGCACTACATATCTTTTATATCAGGAAAATATACATTATATATGCGTGTGTATCTATGTGTGTGTGTCTATACACACACACATTTTTCTTTTCAGAGTGTCAATTGTTAAACACTTACAGGCACACCACTGGACATACAGCTTTTGCTCAGGAATGAGTAAGGAACAAGGAAATCTGACTAGAGAAATTTAGGCAAAATGATCCCTCAGGAGCCTGCATTCTTAGAATGACTTCTACCCTCCCCTCTGCTCTTTTTGTTTTTTTCTAATAATAATAGTAATAATAACCTTTATAATAAAGACAATACAATTCTGAGCACTTAGTATGTGCAAAGCCCTTAGAATTATGACTACTTAATTCAATCCTTACAACTACCTGGAATTTTGGTATTATTATTATTATTTATTTACTTTTTAACATCTTTATTGGAGTATAATTGCTTTACAATGGTGTGTTAGTTTCAGCTTTATAACAAAGTGAATCAGCTATACATATACACATGTCCCCATATCTCCTCCCTCTTGCGTCTCCCTCCCACCCTCCCTATCCCACCCCTCTAGGTGGTCACAAAGCAACTGAGCTGATTTCCCTGTTCTATGCAGAAGCTTCCCTCTAGCTATCTGTTTTACATTTGGTAGTGTATATATGTTCATGCCACTCTCTCACTTTGTCCCAGCTTACCCTTCCACTTCTCCGTCTCCTCAAGCCCATACTCTACATCTGCATCTTTATTCCTGTCATGCCCCTAGGTTCTTCAGAACCATTTTTTTTTTTTTTTTTAGATTCCATATATATGAGTTCGCATACGGTATTTGTTTTTCTGTTTCTGACTTACTTCACTCTGTATGACAGACTCTAGGTCCATCCACCTCACTACAGATAACTCAGATTTGGTTCTTTTTATGGCCGAGTAATATTCCATTGTATATATGTGCCATGTCTTCTTTATCCATTCATCTGTTGATGGACACTTAGGTTGCTTCCATGTCCTGGCTATTGTAAATAGAGCTGCAATGAACATTGTGGTACATGACACTTTTTGAATTATGGTTTTCTCAGGGTATATGCCCAGTAGTGGGATTGCTGGGTCATATGGTAGCTCTATTTTTAGTTTTTTAAGGAAGCTCCATATTGTTCTCCATAGTGGCTGTATCAATTTACATTCCCACCTACAGTGCAAGAGGGTTCACTTTTCTCCACACCCTCTCCAGCATTTATTGTTTGTAGATTCTTTGATGACGGTCATTCTGACTGGTGTGAAGTGATACCTCATTGCAGTTTTGATTTGCATTTCTCTAATGGTTAGTGATGTTGAGCATCCTTTCATGTGTTTGTTGGCAATCTGTATATCTTCTTTGGAGAAATGTCTATTTAGGCCTTCTGCACATTTTTGGATTGGATTGTTTGTTTATTTTGATATTGAGATTCATGAGCTGCTTGTAAATTTTGGAGATTAATCCTTTGTCAGTTGCTTCATTTGCAAATATTTTCTCCCATTCTGAGGGTTGTCTTTTAATGTTGTTTATTGTTTCCTTTGCTGTGCAAAAGCTTTTGTTTCATCAGGTCCCATTTGTTTATTTTTATTTCTATTTCTCTAGGAGGTGGGTCAAAAAAGGATCTTGCTGTGATTTATGTCATAGAGTGTTCTGCCTATGTTTTCCTCTAAGAGTTTTATAGTGTCTGGCCTTATATTTAGGTCTCTAATCCATTTTGAGTTTATTTTTGTGTATGGTGTTAGCGAGTGTTCTAATTTCATTCTTTTACATGTAGCTGTCCAGTTTTCCCAGCACCACTTATTGAAGAGACTGTCCATTCTCCATTGTATATCCTTGCCTCCTTTGTCATAAATTAGCTGACCATAGGTGCATGGGTTTATCTCTGGGCTTTCTATCCTGTTCCATTGAGCTATATGTCTGTTTTTGAGCCAGTACCATAGTGTCTTGATTACTGTAGCTTTGTAGTATAGTCTGAAGTCTGGGAGCCTGATTCCTCCAGCTCGTGTCTTTCTTTCTCAAGATTGCTTTGGCTATTTTGGGTCTTTTGTGTTTCCATACAAATTGTGAAATTTTTGGTTCTAGTTCTGTGAAAAATACCATTGGTAGTTTGAAAGGGATTGCATTGAATCTATAGATTGCTTTGGGTAGTAGAGTCATTTTCACAATATTGATTCTTCCAATCCAAGAACATGGTATATCTCTCCATCTATTTGTATCATTTTTAATTTCTTTCATCAGTGTCTTATAGTTTTCTGCGTACAGGTCTTTTGTCTCCTTAGGTAGGTTTATTCCTAGGTATTTTATTCTTTTTGTTTCAGTGGTAAATGGGAGTGTTTCCTTAATTTCACCTTCAGATTTTTCATCATTAGTGTATAGGAATGCCAGAGATTTCTGTGCATTAATTTTGTATCCTGCTACTTTACCACATTCATTGATTAGCTCTAGTAGTTTTCTGGTAGCATCGTTAGGATTCTCTATATATAGTATCATGTCATCTGCAAACAGTGACAGCTTTACTTCTTCTCTTCTGATTTGAATTCCTTTTATTTCTTTTTCTTCTCTGATTGCTGTGGCTACAACTTCCAAAACTATGTTGAATAATATTGGTGACAGTGGACCACCTTGTCTTGTTCCTGATCTTAGAGAAAATGGTTTTAGTTTTTCACCATTGAGAGTGATGTTGGCTGTGGGTTAGTCATATATGGCCTTTATTATGTTGAGGTAAGTACCCTCTATGCCTACTTTCTGGAGGGTTATTATCATAAATTTGGTGTTGAATTTTTTCAAAAGCTTTTTCTGCATCTATTGAGATGATCTTATGGTTTTTCCCCTTCAGTTTGTAAATATGGTTTATTACATTGATTGATTTATGTATATTGAAAAATCCTTGCATTCCTGGGATAAACTCCACTTGATCATGCTGTATGATTCTTTTAATGTGCTGTTGGATTCTGTTTGCTAGTATTTTGTTGAGGATTTTTGCATCTGTGTTCATCAGTGATATTGGCCTGTAATTTTCTTTCTTTGTGACAACTTTGTCTGGTTTTGGTTTTCAGGTTGATGGTGGCCTTGTAGAATGTGTTTGGGAGTGTTCCCCCCTCTGCTACATTTTGGAAGAGTTTGAGAAGGATAGGTGTTAGCTCTTCTCTAAATGTTTGATAGATTTCGCCTGTGAAGCCATCTGCTGCTGGGCTTTTGTTTGTTGGAAGATTTTTAATCACAGTCTCAATTTCAGTGCTTGTGATTGGTCTGTTTATATTTTCTGTTTCTTCCTGGTTCCGTCTCAGAAGGTTGTGCATTTCTAAGAATTTGTCTGTTTCTTTCAGGTTGCCCATTTTATTGGCATATAGTTGCTTGTAGTAATCTCTCATGATCCTTTGTATTTCTGCAGTGTCAGTTTTTTTAATTGTTCTCATTAACACAACTTTTAAATATAAAAATAGTATGTTTCTTCAGAATATACTTAACATTTCTTAATATGTTAATTTTTGCTATATCAAATGTGAAAACCTCACCAGCATAAAATTAGTGTTAAGATCTAAGCTGAAATTTGTAATTGAATACACAAACTTATCTCCCAATTGTTTTAAATATTCAAATTAATTCAATAAATATTAACTGATACCTTGATATGTTCATGATTGTAAGGATTAAAAATATATATAATATGTGATCCTTCCATTCAGGGAATTAATTTTAGTAAGTTTACTGTGAGTCATCATTCATCAGTATGATCAGTAGATCATGAGGAAAAGGAAAGTTGTAGAAGTTTCCATGATGGAGAAAGAGATTGAGATAGGCCTTTAAAACACAGGGATTCAAATCGATGGCAAAAGAGGAAATACAACTCCAGACAAAGTGAAGAGTATGAGCAAAAATTAATCAGGGAGATGTAGAGACACAGAGATATAAAGAACTTTCCTACAGCATCCTCCAATCACACCCTCCATCTCCAGTTTTTAATCAATGCTTTTCTTTTTCAAGAAAAGTACCTATGGTTAAGTGGGAGAAAAGCGAGTAGGGTCAAGAGTCAGAAAATCAGGGCTTACTTATGGTTATGCTATGTACTGGATTAATATTTGCCAAACTATTAACCCCTATAAACTTCATTGTTCTTATTTGCAAAAGGGATCTTATAATAACACCTGATTTATAAGGCTGCCATTATAGAGCTTTCACCCAGTAGGAAAGTAGAGACAATGAAAAAAATGAACAAATACATATAAATCATGCTGAATGATGATAAGGCCTGTCAGACAAAGGACAGTAAAGGTGGTTTGGCTGGACAGAGCAGTGGACGGAGTGTGCCTTTTTACATGTATTGATCAGAGAGGGCCTCTGATAAAAATGGCATTTGAGCAAAGACTTGAATGAGATGATAGACCAAGCCATGCAGTTTTCTAGGGGAAGAATGTTTCAGGCAAAGGAAGAGCAAATACAAAGATACTGAAGTGGGAGAACACTTGGTGTAATTGAATATTACTGTAAGAAAAACCAGAGTAGCTGAGGTAGAAAGACCAAAGATTGAAAATAGTACAAGAGAGGAAGTTGACCTGAGGATGGGGGGACAGATAAAGGAGGGTCTTATCAGCTGTGGCAAGGATTTTGCATTTTACCATGAAAAATACGAAAAACCATCGGAAGGTTTTGAGAAGTGACTTAAAATGACTTATTTCTATGGAGACTAGATGGCAAGGGGTCATGAGTAGAAGTGAGTAAACCCATTGAAAGGTTAGTGCTAGAGTTTAGGTGAAATACAGTACTGCTCTATAAATTTTACTTGTAAACTGTAATATAAATATTTACTATTATATTTTCTATTTCCTCCGTTCCAACCCAAGAAACTCATCTTAGCTCTGAATACTTCCCCCTCTTTCTTGCTACATCCAAGAAGAAAAGGGGAAGTGAGGGTTGGCTGACAAAATGTAATTCACATTAAAATGAACTTTTATGATCTACTTCTCATAATTATCCAGGCTCTGGTCTGTCTTACTTGATAATGAGGCATAGTTGTTACTGCTTGTAAATAACTGAGGTGTCAGAAATCACAAGGAAGTATTTTGAAATTTGCCTTTTTACTTCACAAATGCAAAGTTTTCTTTACCGTATAGAGGCAAGTAAGAAACATAATTTCTCCTGGCCCAGATTTCTTTTATGCATGCATCTGTAATGAAAAGAACCTTGCTTAGGGAGGGCTGTTACCTCAGAAAACTAGAAAAAAAGCTGGATTAAAGAACATTTTATTACAGACTTTATGAAAACATTACCAGTTTAATAAAAATACAATATAAGCCAATAATTTTAAAGTACCATATTAGTACTTGCACTATATGGTCTTGATACGTTATTGTTGTCGACACGATCATAAGTACATAGTAGCCATAAGCTATTGTGCTGAGGCTGATTAATGTATTCAGATTTCAAAGTATGACAACGCTTTATAAAACTTTGCTCCTTCTTCTTGCCTGTAAATACTTATTTTACTGCTCAGTGTTTTGCAAAAGTGAACAATGAAAGGATTCTTTAGTTGTTTCTCTTTCTACCCTCAACATAAATCTGATTTAGTGCAAAAGCTTTGATCCAGGACTGGCTTAAATGCCACATATACCCAAACTCAGGATCATCTAAAGTCCCTGGTTTAGAGGATGCAGCAGTGAGGAATATTATTTCAGACACAGTTGAAAAAAAAACCTGCACATAGTTCTGTTGTGACAAAGCAAACAGTCACCTTATTTGCCCTTCATTTTAAAAGAAGCTGGTGATGATTTTAGAAGTGTTATTTTCCATAGCCACTCACCTCTCATTGGCATTCCTCCTGCCACCTCATCTTACAATATTCGCCTCCACCATACAGACATCTATGTTACAGGAACCACACTTCCATAAAAATGGCCATTTCCCAAATTTCAGTAAAATGACTCAGATACTGCCTGGTTTTCTGATTTTGTTGCCAAAATACTCTCATATCTCTACAAATTCCCTTTTGAAAAAAGTTTAGAGCTGCATGTATTCCATTTCTAGCTGTATTTCTTGTCTAGCAGTTTTTTTTTGAATAGACAATTATCGCTCCAGGTGCTCCACAGTATTTTCAGTAAATAAAACTATAGATTATATAAGTATAGATTTGGGTATGGGGGGAGTAAGGTTATATAAATAGGAATCAAGATAGAGTTAGAGATCAGTAGAAGAATCAGTATAGGTGTGCAAATTTCTATTTCTCTATTTCCTGAGAAAAATTACCCTAGAAAATTAATCTGTTTTCCAATAAACGCAGCACCCAAAACTTGACGAAAAACACAACTGAAAATACAGAATATATTTTCCATTCTTTGGAAGGCTTTATGAGTAACAAAGGCCAATGCTATGTTAAATTATCTTCATGTGTATAACTTATGCATGTTATTGGATCTATTTGCTTGTCCTAAAGATTTCTGGGTAGGAAAAAAGTATAGGAGTAGAGTCCAAAGATGTGAGTTTAAGTTTAGTTGTATGACTTTGGTCAGTCATTTAAATTTTTAAGGCTTCTTGGTTTTCTTTTATTTTTAAACATATATAAACTTAATACCTTATATGTATATTATATGATATAATACATATCACACATATTGTACATTATGTATTATTATATACATGTGATATATATATATATATATATCATAGGATTGATATAAGTATTCAATGGATTACAAATGTAAATGCTGTTGGAAACCAGCATTTATTATTTATTTATTTTTACCTTTTAAGAAAACTAACAAACGACCTCCAGAAAGGAAGAGCAGAATTATCAGAATTTAGGAGAACAGAAATGTTATACAAAGTCTTCTGGATTCAGTTGTGTACTCTGTCTACAATTTATTTTACTTCTATCTAGCATTTTTCACTTAAAGTAAGCTTTCTTAAACTAAGGCTCTTTTTAAAAAAGAGCTCTATACATCGGTTGTGGACGGAAGAGGAAAGGTAAAAGGCAAGCCTCTTGGTGAACTATTGTTCACATTAGCTGCATCTGAAGCTGTGACATAGCTTGATATTTCCAGGTGTCATATATTATTGTTTGACCATTACTTCTTCCCCATACCCAAGACCTCTATGGGGGTAGAGGACAGTACTTCCTTGACCCCCAGATGTTGCCCTAGCCATGGTACTTGTTTTGTCCAATAGGTAAGAGTGAGAGGGTCCAGTTCCAAACTTAGTCCTTAATGGACAACAGCGCTCCCATTGGCATTTCTGGGAGCTTCTGATGTTCAGTATGAGAAGGCTATGCCCAGGTATTCACTGCGCCTCCTGCCTGGGCCCCAGAATGTGACACAGAAAGTACCGCACCTTCCCCAGCCTACCTGCAGATCTGTGAGCAAGACACTAAATGGCTGTTGTTTCATGCTACTGATTTTGAGGGTGTTTGTTAGGTTGCATTATTATGATAAGAGCTAGTTGTCCTTACTACTAAGACTTACTGAGAAAGCTTTTGGAGAATATGAGACCCAAATGTCTCTGCTACTCCTTCTCCCCAATCTAGTCTTTGGAAGAGCCTGCCCAAGGGAAATGCTGTTTCCAGAGCAGGGCACTAGTACCCAGATCATTTATCCAGTGGGGGTGGGAGTGGGGCAAGAGGCAGAGGGAAAAAAGACCAAAGGATCTCAGTTTAGAATTTAAGATAGTTGAAATCCACCACGTTGAGAAAAAAGTACCAGTCAACCCAGTTTAACCTTTGTGGGGAGGAATCAAGGGGTTGAAGCAAGAGGCTATTCATGTTTAGGGACAATCCTTCTTCCTTAACTAGAAAATTAGAGATGAAAGTTACCCCCGACACACACACACACACACACACACACACACACACACACACACACACCGGACTTAACTGTTAAGCAGGGAAGTCAGCAGCTTATCAGGAAGCCTTGCTTCTAACGGGGTTCAGGATTGCTACCCCAACATATGGCACCTTGGCATATCGAATACTTCAAGCCGAAGAAATTTGAGAAATGGCAGGTGCAGGGAGGATTTTTTTACTTTTTCCTGAAGCAGGTCATAAGATCCTCATGTGAGAGGTGTCCTTCCTATGCCCAGAGGAAAGGAGTATCCTCATCTCCAAAGACGGAGGGATGCAGAGGGGAATCTGAAGGAACAGGACTTGCTCGGTTTTCCCATTTACTGATACCTCTTTTTGTCCTATCCCATTTTTCCATGACTCTCCAATCTTCATCAAAGCTAGCAAAAAAATTCTCAGGTTTCCATAAGAAAAACATCAGAAAACCAACAGACAAAAAATTGAGGGACAAAATACCTGACCAGTCCTCCTCAAAACTTTCAAGGTATCAAAACCCAGGGACGTCTGAGAAATGTCACAGCCCAGAGGAGACTGGGACAGAAAAAGGATGTTAGGGGAAAACTAGGGAAATTCTAATAAAGTGGGGACTTTAGTTAATAATAATGTATCCATCTTGGTTCCTTAGTTGGATAAACATGTCATACTAATGTACTAAATTACTAACGTGTTGGAAATAGGGGTACTGGGTTGGGGTCCACGGCACTCTGTACACTCTGTACAGATCTTTGCAACTTTTTTGTAACTCTAAGCTATTCTAAAATTAAGCGAGTACTAAACAGAGATAAGAATGTTAAAAAAAAGTTCTCAGATTTCTTCATTTCCTTATGAAGTCCTTCCTGTTGCGTAAAATTTATGTTAAATAAATTTGTAGACTTTTCTCTTGCTGAGAACTTAGAAGGGTAGAGAGAAAAGATATTTCTCCTCCCTCACACATCCATCTTTATAAAGCCAACATGCTTCAAATTAAAATGCAGACCCTCTCCAGATTCTTCTAGTAGGCAGCAGAGATTTTACCCAGGAAGACTCTGAAATGAGTCATTACTGGATATTCATTAAACTGAATCCAAGTTAATGCTGTGCTCAAAGCCAAAAGTTTATTCTTTATTTATGTACTACTTCAAATTATGACTATCTTTTTGGTCCAATGTAGCAACGAAATTAAGATATTCCAATAATGACTAAAAACATCCTAGAGAGGCTGAAAAATTTCTGCTATGAACCTGGTCAAATTACCAAATTCCCAGGGAGAAACTTTAAATCTCCTTCTAAGTCCAAAGTTAAAGTCTAAACATGAATCCAAGGCTGATATCAAATTCTCTTGTCTAATGAATAAAATGTTCGAAGAAATAAAAGCCTCAGATCTGTCCTCAAAAATGTCTTATTCTGCTTAGGCTCAGCTGGGAAAGTTTTCCATGTTGGGTGAAATTGCGGTTCCCACAGCAGAAGCATCCTAGGACAGCCCCTTAATGGAATGGATGATTAAGTAACTAAAGAGTTACTGATATTACACTAAAGAAGTCCAAAGATTTTCTAGCTGTGCTAATATATCCTCAAGATTTAAAAGTGAGTGAGTTTCCAGTCCCTGAAGAAGCTCTTCAGGGCAGCATTATGACACAGGATCCCTTTTGTACTCAGCTTTGATCACAGCAGTAGCAGAGTCTCAATGAGATCTGGATAAAGTGAATTGAGTGTGAGTTCTATCTACACACTGTATTTTCAGTCCTTTGCCGTCTGGCTGTGGCTGCTGACTTTTGCCATGGAGTTTCTCAGACATACGAAATTATCTCTTAGGAGGGTTTTCTCTTCATCTTTGCGTTTGGTCAAATGGAGAAATCCCCTCTGGATGTTTTTGAAACACGTGTCCCTGAGGGCTGAGAAGGGCCAATACCTCTGCCATATGCCTCACTAGATTATATAAAAGTTAGATTGGGGAAGACTAAAGCCGTGGTTAGAGCTTGCATAATTACAATTTGGGACCAGTCAGGGACCACATGGCAGGATGTGACTCTCTAGCCTCTGGACCAGTCACACTAATCTAAGATTCATCCACGCACAGGGCCATGGATGTAGAATGGGATTTGGAGCAATTTTCTAATGCCACCTCTATAGGCCTAGCACTGGCAGTTACAGCCAAAAATTCACTAGTGAACAGGGACATCGACTGTTTTGTAATTAAAAGTAGCAAATATAATGCTGCCTACCAATGCCTCCAAACTGTTGAATCCCACATCAGCCGCCCCTGTGATGCCAGGCCAAGCTATTGTCAGGAACCTCAGGATCAAGCTGCAGCAGCCAAGGGCCTAAGAGCCCTCCCTGCTTTTTGGTTAAGATCACTTGCCTGCAAGCCCTCCTATAAGAGAAGCTACTCATTTATGGGCAAACCTGATATAACTTCCAGTGAGCCAGCAAGGTCAGAATCCTGCCTGGCTTAGCTGCTTAATGTCTCCCGGCTCAGGGCTATTGGCTTAGATTGAAGCGATTAATAGCCATGGATACACTGGAAAAATATGGTGTGATATACACCAGCGTCACCTGCTTGGGTCAAAACCCCACCTGGTCAGCATTGAGTCAAGCATGAGCAAAGCTTGAAGATCCCCACTCTACCTACACTAGAAGTTTAAATTTTTTTGAGCTAAATGCCAGACCTTTTTGCTCTTTCAGATTGCTGTCCGTGCACCAAAACACTGCTTATTTATGAGACCACAGGTTTTCTACCACTAAACACCAACCACCCCCATCACCCCAAATTTGAAAGCCTCATCCCTCCAGTCACAAGGTCCAACCCAGACAACGGATGCCTGCTGGAGGGACTTAGTAATTACAAGTTTACTGCACGCTTGAGAGTAAACCAGAGACATGCTTCCTACAGACATGCCAATCCCAAGAAGAAAGGAGAGAGAAACAGGCAGAGCTAAACCCTGTTGTTCCCACCAGCCCACTACTGATGGAGAGAAGGCGCTGAGAGGCTAGAGCATCAGGGAACAGTCAGAAGGATGGAGGAGATGTATTACTCATCCTCAGAGTAAGGGTCCAAGGCTATTAACTTTTTTCCAAGCATCTTTTATTTTAAAAACCACCTTCTCCTACTGACTTGAAGTGTCATTTCTTCAATTACTAAATTTACATTTATTCATGGGCCTGCAATTATCCATTCAATCACTACTCTCAAGCTAGTTACATTACAAAAGTGTTAAATAATGTATTTTTAAATATTTAGTAGGGTTATTCTCCTCTCTTGTTCTTTTCCCCACATTGTTTTAATAGATATTAATATGTTAATTTTCCCAGATTAAAAAAATCATTTTGTGGTATTCTTTTTGAGATTACATTATAGATTTGGCATAGAATTCTAATACAATAATCAAACATTTTATACCATTTCCTTATTTGTACTTTTTTCTTCAACTTCTAGGTTTTGAACTCCAAAAGGACAAGGACCACTTATTTTTACTTCTGCATTTCATACAATAGTTTCTACATATGTTAAGTGATAGAAGCAAAGACATTTTCCAAATATATTGGGTATTTTTACATCAATGCCTTTTTCCTTAAAAAAAATTATATCTTTTACTTAGATTCTCTTTCCCCACCTTCTCTGTCTGCCATATTCTGTTTATTCTGCCATACTCACCTTAAATGTAACCTCCTCTGGGAAGCCTGCACATATACCTGCCCAGGTAGAGTCTTAGTCTCTCCTCTGTGCTGCTGTATTACTACCTATAGGTCTATGTCCCTCATGACATTTTACTGTATATGTATTTATCTCTCTTCCTAGAAACACCAAGTTAGGCTTCTTAACAGAGGGATATTCTTTGTTTTTTCATCTTGTACATTTCCTGATATATAACCTGGTTTTCAACATGTGTTATAAATGAATAAATGCAATAAATGCAAATTGCTTCTGCTTAATATTTATCACAATGGAAAGTAAATAAATACTTTTTTGTGTAATTCATTACATACTCCATTTAAAAAAAAATTATTGGAGTATAAGTGATTTACAATGTTGTGTTAGTTTCTGCTGTACAGCAAAATGAATCAGTTATACACATACATATATCCACTTTTTTTAGATTCTTTTCCTATATAGGTCATTACAGAGTATTGAGCAGAGTTCCCTGTGCTATACAGCAGGTCCTTATTAGTTATCTATTTTATATATAGCAGTGTGTATATGTGTCTTCCCCATTAGATAGTAAGCTTCATGGTCAGAAACCATGTCAGTCTTGTTTAACACTGTCTCCTTAGGGTGTGGCACAGAATAGCTCATTAATAAGTATCTATTGAATAAATTGATATTATTTCCTATTGTAAGTTAATAATATTATTATTCATATTGTGATGAGACCATAGCGAATGTTCAAATTGAAGTTTTGCATACAGAAATTGTATAGAGAAATACAAAAGATCAATAGACACTTCAGGAAAAGGAATAATATTGTCTTATGACGTTTTCAAGATTTAAATTCCGTATTTTAAAAGTCATGAAAAGACTGTGACCACAGGAGATGTCCTTCAGCGAAGCAATATCTTTATTTTACTCTAAGTCAAAATATGATGAGTAATTTACCCATAAAGCATTTATATGGTGCATATAAATAGGCTGTTAGCAATAGAAACAGCAGCCAACAGGTTTACCCTGTCAACAGCAACTTATTAACATGACAAATAGATAAAATAACATGTAAAATGAGCCACAATCCTGCTTCATTTTCATTTCAATGGTCACTCCAGAAGAAATTTTATTATCATTGCATTTAAGTGTTTCCTTATTGAATATTTACAGTTGTTTTTAATAAAGAAGTGTCTGCAGAGTCATCAAGAATTTTTTTAAATGACAGTGAAATATATCTAGAGTGGCACCCTTTTGAAGGGAAAATAATTCTGAAGATATAGAAATTACAGGCTCTCCATGAACATGACAGAAAAGATAAAGATGCCATTACTGAATAATGGACTCACCATGAGTCATTAGTAAGTCGCTGTTGTTAATATATTATGTATTCTACTTAATATATGATCATATACATTATGCTTGTGTGAATAACTGCAAGCATAGATCTTAATAGTAACCTCGCAGTAAACATTTAATTTAAAATAAATCTTTATAGATCCCATTACGAATCAATTTTAAAGCTTAATTGTACACCCTCTTTGGAAAACTTGGTTAAGATTATTAGTTCTAATAATAGCTAATATTTATTGAGAATTCACTATGCATCAGGCACTGTTCAAAGCAATCTATACGTATCGCCTCATTATTTGATCTTTTTAATGACCTATGAAGTAGGTACTGTTATTATTACGATTTGATTGAAAAGGGATCTAAGGCTAACAGTGGTCAATGACAAGGCCTATGTTACCAAAGTCAGCAGTGACAGAGCTGGGACTTGAAATCCAGTTACAAATCCACAGTTTTGTCTGTGCAGTGGATTTTAACCACTGTGCTCTATCCTGTACAGCAAACTGGCAGTATAAAGAACAGATCTGGCTAAAATCTTGGTCAGGAGACTATTACAAATACATTTGAATTTGAATATATTTTGGCATGGCATCACTTTACAGCTCTTTGCATTTCTGCCTTCCTCATTACTCTCTATTGCCTGATTACCCCTCTTGGTGCAGTTAGTTGACCTCTCAGAAGACATTAGATTTTGAGATTCTTGTTTAATCACATCAAAGACATAGACTAGAATAGTAAATATTGAAGTCTGGGGGCAAAAATGAAAAGGTCTAGGATCAATAAGACTAGTTGAAGATCCAGCTAAAGTGTACCTCTAAGGTTCTAAATAACATCTGTGTCTGTGTTGGCATCTTTCTATCAACCTCTCCATTGGAATTGGATTTTAGTGCAGACCTCATTTAGCTTTGACATCAGGTATGTAGCAATGTTTATAAGCAGATACTTCCATTTGGGATTACAGAAGATGGAACTGATTTAGAGGACACAGATCTTGCCCACAGGCATTTTATTATCTAGATTAGGAGACATCTGGTAGGAAGTAACTGAATAAAAGCACTCTAATAAGAAATGTGAGTATAATTTGAGATACAGAGATTTATAATAGAAAGAGCCCAGGCTTTGGTGTCAGAATGACCTGAATAAAAATCTCAGAGTTTCTATTTAGTAACTCTCACCTCTGGAAAACACATTAACCATTCAGTTTTACTTTTGGCCTATCTAGGATGAGAGTGGCAGTGCATTCCTCCCTTTCTAGGAAGAGATTTTGGAGCTCTGAAATTAGTTCATTTAACTTTTTTGTACCTTAACTTTCTGATGGGTATAAAACCCATGATATTTCTACAGTTCACAGGTCTTTTCTTTTGAATTGTCCTTTCAGCTTTTAGGAACATGAAATGACTTTCATTTTTAATATTGTATTTTTCAGTTCTAGAATTGTCATTTGTAGTTTTGCACTGTTAATTTTTTGCTAAAATTTCCTATCTCATTATCCACCTTTTCTGCTAAACATGTTAACATGTTTATAACAGTTATTTTAAAATTCTCGTCTGTTAATTCTAATCTCTGGAATACTTTTGGGTCTGTTTTTATTGACCATCTTTTCTTTTTTAAAATTAAAAAAAAAAAATTTTTGGTCATGCCATGGTAGCATGTGTGATCTTAGTTCCCCAACCAGGGATCGAACCCACACCCCCTGCAGTGGAAGTGCAGAGTCTTAATCACTGGACCACCAGGGAAGTCCCTGACCAGCCTTTCTTTTGAGGATAGGTCATGTTTTTGTGCTTCTTTGCCTGTCTTGTAATTTGTATTCTGGATATTGGTATAAAAGAATAATGGATATTGAAGTAAATGATATTTATTCCCATTAAAGGTCATGATCCTTCCTATAATTTATAGTTGAACTGATTCTAGAAGGGATTGAAGTTTGGTTTAATTTCAGAACACCACTGGTTCCAAATAATTTCAGAGTCCCGTTAGGACTCTCCTTTAAGCAGGACTTGGGATTTAAGCACCAATAAAAATCTTGAGATGTCTCACGGTTTTACAGTCCTGCTTTTTAGGTCATCAGAAAGCTTTCACTGCACTCCAGCCCTACTCCCAGCGTTCATAATTTCAGCGTTCTCTATCTGACCTCTTTCTCTGCTCTTAGCCCTTAGTGAGCTCTGCCATGCACACACTATAGCCTCCATGAACTTTGTGGGATTTCTTTCAGCTCTCCTGCTATTTTCCCAGCCTTTGCCCTGAGTGCTGGTGAAGATCCCATAAAAGAATTGGCAGATGGGTGCAGACTTGTTCTACATCTGGAGGTCCTCAAGATTCTAATCTGCCTTATCAACCTCTGTGAGACCTTTAAAAGTTTCTCCTTACTTTGCAACCTCACCATTTATGTTGGGCATGCATTGTCTCCCACCATGTTTCCAAAGGTGAACACAGCCGGCAACATAGGAGGACAGTGTAAAGCTCTGAAATTTAATTCCATTAACTTTTTTGTGTACCTCACCTCTCTGTGGGGTATTATAAACTCTAATTTTTGCAGTCTATCCATCTTTTCAGTTGGTCCATTGGGAGCAATAATCTCTTGTGATTTTCTACATTCTAACGGAGTGAGGAAATCTTACTTTAACCATTCTCAGTCACTATTTTGTCATCTCTGAAAAGGGAAACTTCGTGTAGATTTAGGATAGCATGTGAAAATTACTTAGCATGATGCCTGACATTGGTAGGTGCTTGATAAATACTAATGTATCCTTTCTCCATTATGTTGGCTATCAAGGGATGTCCAGTAAAAAAATAAACAGCTGTGTGGGTTTTGCCGGAATAGCATTTGGAAGGGGTTAAGTTTTGAAGACAGAGCACAGATGGGCAGAAAGGAATAAGAAAAGCAAGTCTTTGTATGTCTTGTTTATTTCTTTCAACTAATATTTACAGAATGTTTACTTATTGACTGTGCTTATAAGGATTGTTCTTAAGGAGACTTCTAAACCAAAGGTCATGTGCTCACCTATTAATTTTTTTAACCCTATTAATGTATCCACTACATTCTACAGAAACAAACATGGTTATTTGCACTTAGGGGTTTGTTTAAAAGGGAATGGGAGATGAAGTGGAAGCTGTGGAAACATAATGGATTCTGATAAAAGGAAAACTAAATTAAGGGGCAAAAGAAGTACAATGGGTAACAAATTAAAAGAGGAGGAAAACTCTTCCCAATCAAGGACAGCAGACAATGACTGAGAGTGTTTATGTCTCAAGGAAGGAAATTAATTTATAAACAACTCCTTGTTATATATCAGAAAAGAGCTATAGATCATTGCTAGGATTCACACCTGGAAGGATGAATTGGATTACTGGGGGGTGGGGAAAAGATCAAAAAGGGAAGCTGCACTGTCAGTTACATTTAACCTTGCTAGAGTTTTCTCTTGATGGTTTGCATTTACTCAGACCAAAAAGAGTCTTTTTGCTCAAACTGCTTTTCCCTCACCAGGAGAACCAGATGGGTTACCCCAATAGGAAAATGAAGTAAACCTTTACGTATTAAGATTGTTATTGAACAGAATAATTACATTTTGGGGGATGTGAATTTTCATATCTTCCAATTTCATCGTGAATCCATGATTCATAGAAACAATAGAAAGACAGGAAATTAAAGCCAAAAAATCAAAGGAAAGAATAAGAAAAGAGTCTCTTGCACATTTTATTTGGGTCGGTAACAAATTAAAACCTCAGTGAATTGAAATCCTGTGGGAGTGGAAGCAGGAGTGAATTTCTCCATTTGTGATCTTGACCTATCAGCTATTACATGAGGTTTCCCAGATGCTGGCAAAATCGGTCCTTGTTCTCTGGGCTCTCATCATCCCCTCTACAGTTTCCTGCTTAATCTGGGAGAATTTGATTAAAAAAAAAAAAATCTAACAAACCTTAAAGTCTCTATACTGGCCAGACTAAGAACTATACTGTGTCATCGGGCACAGCAGTCATTTTATATCCTTTCTCTCTTCCTTTCCTGTATCTCTGTGGAGGGAAATATTCCATCAGACGTCTGTATCTTTATGCAACTCTCTAAAACTGGGCATTAAGAGCCTCTTGATTATATGATTTTCTTTGCTGAATATCACACTATATATATATATATATATTTATTTATTACACATATTATTCTTGCCATTCTGTTTATGGCAGTCAGTACTCTAGGAAACAAAAATACTTTCTGAGTGTTTAACTTATAAGTCACTGACCTTGCTATCTATTTCATAACTTACCCTCCTCAGTCTATTTGAAACCAAAACCACAGTACTGTGGGCTACATGCGTCCTAACACTTAGCACATTATATTTTAATTAGGAGATGTGATGGTATAGTAAAAAGTACACAGGCCTTGTTATCAGCATACTAGCTCTAATACTAGTTGTTTGACATTGGGTGAGTTACTCTAAAATTCACTCCCTTTACTTGTGAAATGGGCATAAGAATTAGAAGCTTTTTGTTGTACATTTTCAGCTCTTGTACATTTTCATGCAGTTATTGCCAAGCAGAAGTAGATAACACTAGACTGGCTACTTGAAGATTTTTTTTTCTGTTTTTCTTGATTCAGATTCTTTCCCATATCAATTCATCAATTTCTAAGCCTTTGGGGTCAAACAGAGCATGATAGTTGCACTAATCTTTCAGGATTCATGTGGTATATCCACTGTCTCTCTGATGTACACCTTTCTTATTTCTCAGATTGATTCTGGTTTAAAAACTTCAGAAGCCCCAATCTCTGGAATTTAGCAGGACAAAAGAGCCAATCTCTGTGGCCTGTGAGGCTTGACTGAGAGACATCTGAGAGGACATTCTGCTTTATTTCCCAATTTAGGGTCTTTGGTGGATATTAAATAATCCCTGACGATAGCTGTGACTATTAGAAACCCAAAGGGAAGAAATGGTAAAATTTATCAATTTCCAAATGAACATGTAAAGGAGAACAAAACTCTTGCTACCTAAGGAATATATTTTTTTCTTAAACAAAGTTAAGTTGAAGGGAAAACTAAACAAAATAATCACAAATTCAAAAGACCCCAAACTCTACACCTATAGAATTTGGTCTACCATTTCAGTGAAAATGCTGTGAAAATCTGCCCTCTTCCCAGAGAATCTCAGTCTCTCTAGTGAAAATTTACCAATCAGATATCACATCCTGTTCATGCCAATATGGTCTGTCCTATTCAGTCCATCTTTAAATAGCACTTACAAAGGAAATGATAGGTGCTAACTAAGAGAGCAAGAGTTCTTAAAAGAAATCAGGACCCTGAAGAAACACAATTGGGCTTAAACAGCCACTACATCATAAAGTTTCAGTTTCACGAAGGAGAGATACAGTGTTCATAGGGAACGATATTGACAAAGAAACGCTTTAAAACACTCTCCTACTGTCTTAAATTTGGGCCCCTCACTCCTATGTAGTTCTAGTTTTCTAAAGATTTATTTTTTTTGCCTTTGAGAGTATAGATCCCCAACAAGTCAATGGCCTCCTCTACCTTCCCTAAGTCTTGCATCTTACCACTCCAATAGCAAGGAAAAAGGAATCCAGGACACACACACCAGAGGGAAAAGAAAGAACACTGACCCCCATATCTAAGGTGAGCTGTCCTAGGCTGTCCTCCCCAGGCCTTCTTATACCGGGCAGCTGCAGTGACCCCAGTCCTGCATCACCTCACCAACTGTGAGTTTGAAAAACATCCTGTAAGTAAGCAATGGAAGGAAGTGTAAAGAAAGAGTAATGGTTTGCTAGACTTTCTTCCAAAAAGTAGCAACACTGACCCTACTTCTATACAAGCTCCAGGGAATACCTACATCTTAAAAGGGTTTTGGGGCCTCAAGTTTAATCTATTTCTCCTTTAAAAAAATCTATAATATGTAGTACATCTCCATTTTCTATTCCACATTATCTATTTTATCTCCAATCTTTTTTATTTCTGTATTCCAGAGAAGCATATCAAAATTTCCTCTTAATCAATGAGTTGCCTTCCTGGAGCTTCAGTTCTGCAGTTTATAACCTCAACTGTGAACTTAAGTTGTTCATATTTCATCTTAAGTTTTCTAGTACTTTAAAGTTATTTCAGTCTACTTACATTTACTTAGAAATCATTCGTGAAATTCTCAATTATTTTTCAGCACTGATAGTGGTCCTTGACCAATTCTAATTGTGAGACTAAATAGTTGTGGTAGGTAATTACTTAAAATTTGTTGATGACAAATTGATGTTATTCGTGAAAGTTACATATAATTTTAAGCATTTATGTGGACAAAAAGGGGTATTGTAACTTATGTATCTTGTTGCCTCAATATGATGTTTTTACAGTACAAAAATACTAAATGAGATGATAAAGTATCCCAGAATGTAAAGCACAAAGACAAAAGTATAAAAAATATAAAAGAGAGTGATGAGACATGGAAAATCAAATAAAGTCAAACATACATTAAAAAGTATTTCCAGGGAAAGATAGGAGAGACATTAGTCAAAGAAATAATATGAGTTTTTACCAAAGTTAAGGAAAAAATAAGTCCTAAGATTAAGTGTCGAGCAATATAAGTGAAAAAGGCCCACACTTAGGCATACACTCCTAAAGTTTTTCAAACCAGGAATAGAGAGAAGATTCTAAAAGTTTACAAGAAGAGAAAAGAATAAAATTGACTATCTACACAGAAGTGAGAAATGAAATGACACCATGTTTTTCAATAACAAAGGCTGATAAAAGGCAACAGGATATATATACTTCATTGAAAAAGTTTCATAATATTAGAGAAATGAAACTTACACAAGAGTGAGCATAAAATCATAACACTAACTTAGCTAAGCATCAGCTTCAAGACAATGTTTTCAACTGAGTTCCTAATGAACAATTGACTTTACTGTTAATAGGTGAGAAATAAAATTCCGCTCATTTACTTGAGTATACTGGAGAGAATGTAGCCACACAGATAATATATGGACTGTAGCTCAGCCAGATGAACACCCCCTCACCAAGAGCTCAGATCAAAAGGGAAAAGATCAAGAGTTGCTGCATCACAAGACCTATTCTCAGTTAAGTAAAAATCAGAATGTTGGGGCTTCCCTGGTGGCGCAGTGGTTGGGGGTCCGCCTGCCGATGCAGGGGACACGGGTTCGTGCCCCGGTCCGGGAGGATCCCACATGCCGCGGAGTGGCTGGGCCCGTGAGCCATGGCCGCTGAGTCTGCGCGTCCGGAGCCTGTACGGGAGAGGCCACAACAGTGAGAGGCCCGCGTACCGCAAAAAAAAAAAAAAAAAAAAAAAAAAAAAAAAAAAATCAGAATGTTGGAGGAAAGCAAAGCTTTTCATAGATTTTCTGTATGGAATTCATCACAAATGTGTAAGCAAAATCACAAAAGTTTTAATCGTCCCAAACCAAGGTGACATCCACCATATGATGGTTAGGGATGAGACTGATAGCACATAAGAAGAAGAGAAACAAGAAAGCCAGAGCACCTCCAAGTTTTGAGGATCCCAAGTAATCTGGGTAGAGTTTCCCTTAGAACTCTGAGTAATTTCATAGATGCCAAATAATTCATGCTTAAGATAATGTGTGATAAACTTATTAGTTCATAGTCTGTATGAATTGAAGAAACCTGGAAGAATATATACCAAAATGCTAATAAGAATTATCTTTAAACTGTAAGATTATGAATTATTTTCACTTTTTTCTTTACATGTATTTATAAAGAGAAGTAAATACTTTTATATTCAGAAAAAATAAAGCAATTTTTTCAATTGATAAAATAGAAATTAGAACCATTCTAATAATGGCAAAACTATGCTATATAAATTCAGGCTGCTATGATTAGTATACTGCTTAAAATAGCTAGAAGAGCTAAAACTTGTCCAGTTTAGCTCAAAAGATAGCTGAAGTGATCAGTAATAACATACAGTGCTTTTTTTTTTTATCTTTACAAAGTGACGTAGCTAAGTTTATCTTGCAGTTTCTGTTCCTATTGAGAAAAAAAATGCTGTGGCAGCATGTATATACGACCACAGTTCTGAAACGTACAGTAAGATTCTCTGAGTCACTGTAAAGTGCCCATTGTATACTGCTGGACATCACCAACACTATTCCACTTTTTAGGTTGGGCTACTGAATTTATGCAAAGCCTAAAGACATGGCTAGAGTTTCCAACATAGTATTTGCTGAAAACCCAGGTTCACAGATTCTGAATTAAGCTCTGCAAAGAAAAAAAAAAATCCATCTGTTTATTCAGACAGGGATGATTGGTCCCCCAACTTCTTCCATATGTAAATAGAAGTTTCAGAAGGGCACATTTCCCAGATTCCTAAGCACCTAGGTGTGGCCTTTTTATTGTGTTCTAGTCAATACTGAATTGATATGCACATTTCCTCTGTGGGAGAGGACACCTCCTTCTACTCCTTTCCTCCTTCCTGTTTCCTAGAAAGCAGACATAGTGGAAATGAGCCATACTGGACTATGTAGATGAGGAAAATGCCTGGATGACAGAGCAACGTGATAGAAGGAACCTGGATCTTCAACACCATGCAGCTGCCTTATCTGCCCCACACCATGTACACCTGGACTATTACTTAAGTGGGAAATTAATTTTTGTTTTTTTAAGCTACTGTGATTTTAGTCCTCTATTACACATCTGAAAAGTATCCCAAATAAAGCAATTTCAAAACTGATGGGGTAACAAGGGAATTGCCTATTCGTAGGATGGTCAGTTTAAACACACATTCAAGGACTCACTACGAAATCAGTAGCTTTTATTTTTTTACATGCTGCTCCCTCATCTTCCAGAAAGCTGCCATATTCACCCATTATTTTAAAGTCTCACAAACCTCAATATTTAAAAGTAAAGATTAGAGCTTGACAAAGAGGAGATTTTTTTATATTCACCTTATTTTTTCCTCTCACTCTCTTTCTTCAGGAAAATGCGTGTAAGCTACCAATTAAATTACTGTGGGTTGGTGAAAAGATAACCTAACCAAATACTCCCTGAAATTATACACAACCCATTATGACAGTACCCTAGGGCACACAAGGTTCTTGGCATTATGGAAGATTTTAATATCATTTTGTGAAATTCTTCAACAGAAGCTGCAATTGATAATCAATGAAGTATTTTCTTGTAGAGGGTGAGTTCATATATATGCACTGCTTGAGGCACAAGGGGACAATTAATGTAAATCAATTAATACAGAATAAGGTATTAAAACAATATATAAATGGTAATAAAATGTAGAATCATATTGTGGGGATCTCTGGCAATAATAGAATAGCATTGGTGAAACTTAATTATATTAATTTTGCTTTAAAAAAATCTAAATTTTTCTGCAGATATTTACATACTTTAAGGACACAATAATATTACAAAAGTAGCGATAATGTCCAGTCCCCTCTTAATTTTTGCACTAATGATGAATAGATGTAGCAAAGTTAAGCAAAAGTTTTGATTATCTTTAAATCATTTCTAATGGAATGTGTTATGTGGTTTCAGGGATAGAAAATACAACAGAGTTACCTTCCTAATTATATTTTTCTGAGACTAATATTAACATTAATTAGCATTCCATTTTCACCTACCAGGAAAATTATTCTAGAATTTAAATTTGCTACAGTTAAGTCATATTCAAATTGAGTAGGTTTTTTCCATGTATATTAAAATGTTTAAATTTCCCCTGAGTGGGGAAAAAACTTCCAAAATATATTACATTTGAATAATTCTTTCAACTTTTCAATCTGTTTTATAGCAATATAAAAATTTTTCCAAGATTATAAAGCTAGTAACTGTTCTTAAGATCCCCTCCAAAAAAGTCTAATTATCTTTTCTTACCCCAAAACTGCTACTTAGATACCAGTTAGTCCCAAATATATATAGCTAAATAATGATTGAATTTAAAGTAGCATATGAGACCCCACTCTAATACCTTGGTAGCTCTTACCTAGTATATTAGCTTGCTAGAGCTGGGTGGCTCATATGACAGAAATTTATTTTCTCACACCTCTGGAGCCTAGAAGTCTGAGATTAAGTTGTTGGCAGCGATTCTTCTCCCTGTGTCTTCACATGTTCTTTCTGTGTGTGTCTCTGTCCTAATCTCCTTTTCTTATAAGAATACCAGCCATATTGTATGAGGTTCTACCCTAATGACATTATTTTAACTTAATTACCTCCTTAAAGGACCTATCTCCAAATATAGTCACATTCTGAGGTACTGGGAGATTAGGACTTCAACATAGGAATTTGGAGAAACACTGCTCATAACACCTAGAAAATATAATCTCCTCTTTTTCCTATCACAAAGATCCCAATTATAGTTCCACAGACAGAGGTTACTATCCATCTGTTTGATTAGGAGCTGAGCTCTGTAGTACAAGGTCCCATATCCTGAGACTGTTTTGAGTGGACAGTACTTATTAAGTCTTCTTCATACACAGTATTTCACATGATATTTCATTTGATCTTCAAAACAAACTTATGTGGTAGGTATTATTACTACACTCATAAAATAGATAAAAAAACTGAGGATCAACAGGACTAAATGGCTTGCGCAATGTTACACAGTGATTGACAAATCCAGGACTCAAGTACAGTCCTCAGACCACACCACCTGCAAGGAATTAACTAACCAAATTCTTTCCTTCCCCCTTCCCTCCTTTTTCCCTTCTTGTCTTTTTTTAAAAAATAAATTTATTTATTTATTTACTTATTTATTTATTTATGGCTGTGTTGGGTCCTCGTTTCTGCGCGAGGGCTTTCTCCAGTTGCGTTGAGCCAGGGCCACTCTTCATCACGGTGCGCGGGCCTCTCACTATCGTGGCCTCTCCCATTGTGGAGCATAGGCTCCAGACGTGCAGGCTCAGTAGTTGTGGGTCACGGGCCCAGTTGCTCTGCGGCATGTGGGATCTTCCCAGACAAGGGCTCGAACCCGTGTCCCCTGCATTGGCAGGTGGATTCTTAACCACTGCGCCACCAGGGAAGCCCTCCCTTCTTGTCTTTTAATTTTTTTTCCTTCCTTTTTGTTTTGGGTGCTCTATTTAATTTTTTTTCAAATGCTATAAAATCAATGAGGATTGGTTTTTAAGATACATATGTAAATTTATATATTAATATTTATATACTTTAATATTATGTATAAAACCCCAAATACATAGAAGATATATTAAACCAAAAGAAATTGCTAATATTCAATGAGCTTTGACCTACAAAAGTGGCAACTTCCTACGATTCAATCAAGAAAAAACACACTATAAACTTCCAGTTTCCTATATGCATCTCCCTTGAATTATTTCCCTTGAGATTTACTCCCCCTTCCATCTCTCATTGGACCCCATCCCAAACCCAGCTGTTTGTCAGCCAGTTGTTCCCTTCAAGATACCAATCTGGGAACAAAGTGGAAAGGTCAGGGCAGAAGACATGGCGATGTGTCTCTTGAAAAGTGAATAAGTGAGTGGATCATGAGCAAAAACTAAATAACCATTTCCGAGAACAGCTTCTTATAATTCTATTCCACTGAGAAGTTAAAATGAGTTGACATTTACTGTTAGGTATTCCCGTCTCCAGGATAGATAATATTTCTTTACAAAGAAACTAACCCCCAATCCCCCCCAAAAAAACAAACAACATACCACTCATGATCACTGTTGTTATCTAATACACACGTGTATCACTGTTAATACTTGTAGTAATTATCTATTAGTGTGTAAAAAATTACCCCAAAGTTTGGCGGCTCAAGACAACACACGGTTATTACGTTCCAGCTTTTGGGGACAGGGAATCCAGAAGTGGTTTAGTTGGGCAGCTCTGGCTCAGGATCACTCTCATTGCTGCTGTCAGCACATGGCAGGAGCTGCAGTTACATGAAGGTTTGGCTGAGGATGGAAGGTCCATTTCCAAGATGCCTTACTCACGCGGCTATTGGCAGAAGGCCTCAGTTCCCCACTGACTTTTGGCGGGAGGCTAATGTTCCTGCCACGTGGGCCTCTCCTCACAGTATGGAGCTAACTGGCTCCAGACCCAGCAACCTAAGAGCAAGCCAGCCAACAGGAGGACACAGTGCTTTTTATGACCAAATTTCTGAAGTCACCTGCCATCACTTCTGCTCTATTCCATTCACTAGAGGCAAGTCACTAAGTCCAGGGGAGGGAAATTAAGCTCCACCTATTGCAAGGAGGAGCCTCAATTTGTGGACATGTTCTAAGCCTGCTACACTACATCTATGTCGTGCGTGCCAAGAAGCACTCAAGAAAGAGTCCGTGGCTCTCAAACAGTAATTCGAGATCGAACAGGAAATTTGGGGCCTTCGTCTTGTACATATATAATAGAATACATTAAACACTTCTGAAAAATAGTTTAACATAACTGAACGTACCAGCAGAAAAGTTGTCTTGGCTTATTTAAAAGATTAAAACATTTTGATTCTAAAGCGTTGTGTTCATGTGTACAAAGGCCATTCCTTCCTGGTTAGCTCACCTGTTGCTTCATATTATAGTTCTACTCAGTGTCTGACTTTATTTAAATCCCAAATCATTGATAATGTGCACAGACTTCAAATAAATTTAACCGAAATGTATTGGTTTTATGATGAGTATGACAAATTAGCATATAAATTTATCAAAAGTTTGTCCTTACCTTTGCTCCTGGTTTCCAAGAGAGGGCACCAAGAGCTGAAGAATGACATCTTCATTTTGGAAGGAAGATTCTGGCAACTTATACCAAGATGGAAAAGGTTGAAAATGATGCTGGCAATATGCCATCGCAGAATTAATCATTATTTTCCCTCTAGTTTAATAAAGACCACATTTCCTTTTTCATCACTCAGTCACTGTACATATTAAATTTCATGAAAGGTTACATTAGTTTATATTTAGAGAGGGAAGGGATAACGCTTGCAGCGTGCAGACATCTAAGGGCTACGTGACCCACAACTGAAGCAAGACCATGGCATCTAGCCATCTGCTTCTCTTTTCTGCATCTCTCTCTGTCTCTCTCTCTGTCTCATTCTCATCCTAAATTTTGGGGATCTCATATAATTTGTTTTTCATCATTGTCAATTTGGATTAGTCTTTTGTGGCAGAATTAATTCACAGACTTTTCTCCCAGGGCTTCTTTGAAGGTTCTTTGCAAGAAAGCTCAGAACCCCCTCCTCCCTCTTCCACATGCCTTCAGCTCCCCCTCAAAGATGTCCCTCCCTGCACTGTCTTGCTGCTTGGATTTCCTAGCCTGACAAGGTGCTTTTCTTGAGTGTGGTGCTGGCAAAAAAGCCCAAAGCCCAGGTCCCTTCTCTCGTGTCAGCTCCACCCATGGGAAAATGAAACATCCTTTCCCTGTCAAACAGTGGGTGTGCAGGCTACTTTTCAGTGACCCCTTGTCCCCAGCCTTACCATTTCTTGGCTAGTCTGTGCTGACGGTGTAGAGTAAAATTGAAAACATGTGCACAGGGCTTCCCTGGTGGCGCAGTGGTTGAGAGTCCACTTGCCAATACAGGGGACGCAGGTTCGTGCCCCGGTCTGTGAAGATCCCACGTGCTGTGGAGTGGCTGGGCCCGTGAGCCATGGCCACTGAGCCTGCGTGTCCGGAGCCTGTGCCCCACAACGGGAGAGGCCACAACAGTGAGAGGCCCGCATATCGGAAAAAAAAAAAAAAAAAAGAAAAACATGTGCACATAAAAAAATAATTAGAATATATAATTGTTATCACATAGATTTCTTACCATTATCTTCAAAATTAAACTATGTATTTTATCTATCTATAGAGAGAGATGGATGATAGATAGATGGAAGTAAAATAAAATATTTTAAAATAAATTATATTAGTGAAATTCAATAAGATCACTGCATGTCATGAATCTCCAATAATTTAATCCATACAATGAAAACCTTATAAGCTAAGTGTAGCAGGAAGCAATCTTTGGTGAACAGGATGCTGCATGTAAGTAAAATTTTTGTAATTGTGAAACAATGCCTTTATTCCATGTAAGCTTCCCTATCCATAATAATCTCTTAAATTGTCACATAACTTCTTGTATTTGTTACCATCACAGCTAAGCTACTGCTGACATATTTTAAATGAGTGTAAGCCAGTGGGATATTAGAAAGTGGGGCAAAATGCAGGAACAATTCTTCATTATGTATAGAACTGTCCTGGGTACAGAAGAACATGTAGCATCCCTGGTCCTTGCCTTTGAAGGTCAAGAGAGGGTCCAACTCATTATAATGACTTAATTCCCATTTACAATTTCCAAATATCTCCTGAAGTAAGGCATTCTACTGAAAACTACTGAACTATGGGGAGAGAGGGGAAGAGGTTGGAATGGTTTGGCTCCTTCAATAGGAGGTAGACCCCAACTTCTAACAGCATCTGAACTTAGAATATGGGACATCACCTTTTGGGCCTGGTCATGATAGCACAACACAGGGAAAAAACTCACACTTTATCACCACTTCAGCTTCATCTACAGATGAACATAGAAATTCAGATATTTCTTCTGTCTTTAATGAGTTGTTTACACACACATATTTTTGTATGTCATTTTCTGATGGTAATCCTAAATAAATATTTAATTTAGACTCTAAGGTTTTGACTCCGTAAGATTTTGCCTCCTTGACTATCTGAAGGAACTGAAACTATTTACTTATACCTTTTCATAAGGATCATAAACAAAATACATTAGTTAATAATTCTGTATACACATTTTCACTGTTTGACTCATGTTTACCTAATCAGGTGGTTTTCACATTGAGAATATTTTATTTTGTAAATTTTCCAAGCCAAGTGGTGAGGATAATAGGGAATGTTCTTGGAATTTGAGCTCCTGATCAAAGTTCAGGACCTCTTCCTTCTTCATCATGTTCCTTGGGTCAGGGGTACCTTGTCATGTTATTGACAAGTGTTTACTGACAAGAGGTCATCTAAATAAATGTCTAATATTATGGTAGAATTGGGTAGGGGCGTATCTTTCAGGCACAGAGATGCAGTAGGAGGTGTGGCCATGGTGCCCAGTGAACTTCAATGTGCTATTTCCATAGCCATAATGCCTATCTCTGGGACAGATATAATCTAACATTAGATACCGGGTTATGCCTGCATCAGGATGGAAGTGGAAATGTTTGATGATCTCTCTCAAGCCAGAGGTAGCATTTAAAAAAGAAGGATCCCTGTGGATGCTATGTGTAATACAAGTGAAAAAATATTGATGTTTCTGACATTCCAAACAATAGCTCAGGATGCAAGATGTCAGTTCCTGTTAAAGACAAAGTTAGCTTTGTAATGAGAATTTATAGAGCTTCCACAGAGCATATAGCCATGAACAAGCTGATTTCAAAATCATTTTTTCTTTCTCCTTATCCCAACAGACAAACATGTTTCCAAATCATCAAAGCCAAGAGTTTAGGAGCTACACAATTTTCCCCTGCTTCATCTTTGTAGAGGTAAGATTATTCTGAAAATTCGACCTTAGAATATATATTAATCAAAAGAAATATGTTACCCCTTAAAAGTTACTCTATGTATCCTCCTCTGTAGACACTGAAGCTTTAACTATAGAAATCTGTAATGTCACAGGTGTATTTTCATCTGAAATGTTTCATGGTCATGGTGATTATTATGAACATGTGTTCCACATTTGTGTCACGTGCAAATGCCTTTCTAGATTTAGAGTCACAGTTTCATTACCTCATCAATGCATTTCCTTCTGTCTACCTCCACTTTCTGATATCCACCCCTCCCTCCACAAGCTATTCCTTATCCCAGGACCTGTCAGCTTTGCTCTGGAACTCCATGTGTTGACTTCACTTAGTTGATTAATATAGCTATAGCTGACCCTAAATTAGCCAGCAAGCCTTGAGGCTAATGTCATGCAGTTCAGGACCTTCTGCCTCACTTTCTGCATCATCACCACTTACTTATTTTGGCTTCCTCCACCTCATTTTTCTTTACTCACCTTCTTTTCCATCTCATGCTCTTATTTCATTATATTTATCAAGGATTATAAGGAAGCTGGGTTGATGGGAAATTAGGGTACATCTCCAAGATTTTTGCATCACACAGCCAATGAAAGAGTTCATGGGAGATTTAATGTGCATATGGATGAACTATTACTCACATTGGCCTTTTTAGATTGTCCGTGCATAAGAAACATACTCATAATGCATCAACTACGATGGAAAAGAGACACCCAACTGAAACCTGTTTGGCCAGCCCAAATTACTGCTATATATTTACTTTTTTATTAAGTACATGTACAACATTAGAGATATCACAAATACATTTTACAGTGACCTCATCTTTATTATATGTATATTATTTCCATGTTATAATGAATAAAAGTAATACTTTAATTAAGCCAGAAACACTAAATGATAAGTGCTTCTTGCAGTGATGGCTTTAATAAGATTATAGCTTAGTGCTCAGACATGACAATTGCTTTCTTGGAGTCAACATCCTATTTTTATGACTGCAATGCAGTTTTCTCTTATCCTTCTAAAAATGATTCATGCCAATCATATGTCTTGGGAGGCAAAGGTATAAAGATATTAGAGGAAGGAAAATGATGAAATAAACTGGCAAACAGGTTTTCAATGTTTCAAACTTTCCAATTATTTGAAAATATGCTTTAAAGCTCTAGAACTACAAGAGGTAAAGCTCCTTTAAGAAACTAGGTTTTGTAAAAAAATATCCAGTAAATACACAAAGTAAGCTGAAAGTAACTATGTTTAGAATTTATGACAGAGAACTTTAGCCTTAGTGTCAGCAATATTTACATAAAGATAAATAAACTGATGAATAATGGATGAGAGAAAATGCTTTCTTTACAGTTGGGTAAAAGATATACAACATGCTATTTCTACCAATTTTTCTTTCATGATCTGGAAAAGAAATAGCATGGATGGCAATAGGAAGAATTTAACTCAGTCAGACTACAAGTTAAACAAGTAGAAGTTCCTGGGTAGCTAAATAAGGCTGGCAATGGCAGGCACAGACCTTAGTTTTTCACTATTTAAAGTTTTCCAGATTAGGTGGAGCATGAGAACTAGAGCACAGAAGGATAAATGACAACTTCTAATGCCTAATCACGTTGTTCCTGAAACTGAAAAAGTACTGGTGTTTGGGGAGCAATGGATGTTCTTTAGAAGGATTCTAAGAACTGAAAAAATGCTTTAGGGTGAATTGGGGACAGTTGCTAAATTACCTGTGGAGTCAGTCCAGGAAAATAGACTGCTAATAGTTGAGATGGAAGGAGTAAGGCAGGAATGGTGACTAGTTGTTTTAAGCTAATTTTAAATACTATTTTAACTGATGTTAATATATGAACAGAGATTGTTAGTCTATCAATTTACTTTAAGTGATGTTAACTTGCGCCTCAGTTGAGTAAACTAGAGATTAGATTAAAAAATGTTTGGAATAGCATCCATTAGTCTACTTAACTATTCATAGCTAAGGAAGAAAAGGTCAGGCATGGTCCTCCTTCTCCACTATTTCATCAACTCCATCCACCTAATATTTAATTGGACAGTCAGAATATAAAAAGATACTCTGATTTGGTTTCCTTGACCCTCCTTTGGATAGCTCTACTCCTGTGCTTTCACAGACATGGACGCAGTTTTCATGCTCCATGTGCTTTGTTTCTGCTACCTTGATGTCTCTCAAAGTAGTAAGACCAAACCACCTCTACCTGCTTGACCAACCACTTCACTCCCCTATTTTCTGCCCAGACAGCATTTAAAATTTTTCTTTAAAGTAGAAATTACTTTCATTTTCTTTCTGATTTTAAATTAAGAAATATGAAGTTTTAAAAAATGGATATTATAGTAAAGTTTTTAAAATTCCATTTATTCATTTCTGTTTACTGAATGCCTTATATGAAGCAAGCAGCTCTGGGGATACAGAGGTGATAAAAATAGATAATATCTCTTTCCTCATGGGTGTCACATTCCAATGAGCTGGGAAAACAAGTAACACATAAGTGAGTAGAATATTTAGAGAATCAGTCGCGGATAAGTGCTCTGGGGAAAAAGAAAGCAGGGAATGAGGATGGGGTCAGCTGATGCCAGGCAGCCTCAATTTTCCTTATAATGTTGCCACTCATAAATAATTCTGTTAATATTTCAGCATATAACTTACCATAAAGTTTCTTTTTTAAATTCATTTTATTTTTTTATCTATAAACATATTCACATAGTTTAAAAGGTTAAAAAGCATTAAATAATTATAACAAAAAATCGCAGTATACTAATTCTGTGTCTCTCCCTCCCGCAGAGTAACTTTTTAATCTGTTTCACCAAATAATATGTGTATACTGCTGTCTTGATTCATAAATTTTAAACATCATCTATTGACTTGCCTTTGAGGGAATGAAGACTTTATATCTCTTACATTCCCTACTCCTTTCTCTCCATTCCATTCTACTATAACTGATGTATCAGAGTTTCTGGCACAAATCTGTACACAACATTTTCATTATGATTATGGCTTTCTAGATTCTATTCAAGTAATGGACTATTGGTTCATTTCCTTTCTTTTATAACTTCGCTTTCCTTGGAGTTAATAATGGCTTCGTTATTTTATTTGCTTAGTTTTCCTTAAATCTGATTAACTCTTGACACACAATTTAATCTATTACAAATGTCTTACTACAATTTTCTACATGATCGAAGCTATCAGATATTCTACTAGTTACTGTTCCCTCTTAATCCCTCTAGGTACCTTTTATTCTCTTGTTTGAAACTGGTCTATCTGCTCTCTAGGCCTCGTCCAAAACAGTTGTCTTGAGGTTTCCTTTGCCACCATCTTGGGGATTATCTTTCTTTCCATCTCCTGTGTTGTATTGCCTGTTCACTGCATCCTAGGTCTCCTGTTCTTGGTTTTTTCTCCTGTTTTAGTGGAGAAAATCTTGCAATAGATTCTCAAAAAAGTTAGTTTTCTATTGCTTCTGTAACAAATCACTACAAATGTAGTGGCTTAAAACAATACAAATGTATTATCTTGCAGTCTGTATGTTAGAGTCTAACTTAGATGGCACTGGGCTAAAACCAGGTATGGACAGAGTTGCATTCCTTTCTAGAGGTCTGCGGGTGAATCTTTGTCTGTTCTAGTTTCTAGCGGCTGCCTGCACTCCTTGGCTTGTGACCCTCCCCATTTTAAAGCCAGCAATGGCAGGTTAAGTCCTTCTCACACTGCATCACTCTGACCTCCTCTTCTGCCTCCCTCTTCTACTTTTAAGGACCTTTGTGATTACACTGGGCCCATCTGAATAATCTCCCTATTTTAAGGTTAGCTGATTAGTCAACTTTACTTCATCTGCAACCTTAGTTTCCCTTTGCTATGTAAGGTAACACATTAACAGGTTCCAAGGATTAGGACATGAACATCTTTGGGAGATCTATTGTTCTGCTTACCTCAGGACAGATAGGAAACACATATTAGTCTCTGTTGTACATGGACAGCTGATTTAAAGATCGGTTGGATACAGGATTATATGTTTAAAATGATTCCATTCATAATTTATAAAGTATTATTTCACTCTCTTGTAGCTTGCAAATTTCTCTTCAATTCAGATGACATTCTGAATCTCAAGAAGCCTTAAGGAACTTGTTTTTACTGGTATTACAAAATTATATAATCATATAATTATATACCTTAGTTCGTATATTTTTTATTTGCTGTTTGGGCATTTGGGGAGGGTCCTTCCACTTTAAAGACAAATATCCTTCAGTTCATATATTTTTTTCTAATTACTTGCATTTATTGATTTCCTCCTCATCATTTTTTCTATTTTCTGTATCAGGAGCTCCTGTGGTTTGGTTATTGGACTTGAATAACATACATATATGAGATAGAAGAGGCATCATACACACATGTAGATAAAAGAAGAAAAAGAGGAGTTATGTTTATATTAAATTATGTAAAAATTAAATAAAATATATAAACATATATATATATATATAGAGAGAGAGAGAGAGAGAGAGAGAGGGAGAGAGGATTCAACCAACCAGGACCACGTAGTACTGAAATACTCTTGAAAAATATTTGCATATAAGTGGGCCCATGCAGTTCAAATCCGCAGTATATATACATACTGTGTGTATATATATATATATATATAATTTCTGTGGTTTTTTATTCACCTCTTTATCTTATTTTCTGAGAGATTTCCTTGATATTATCTTTGAACATTCTCACAGAATTTGTAAAAAAAAAAGCTATAAAATATTTAATTTATAAGAACTGAACTCTGTCTTAGTCATCCTTTTTTGTCTCATTTTCTTCATACATTTTTTCTTTGTAAAGAATGATTTATTTGAAGTTGTCTTCTGCGTCCTGCATTGCCTTTTCTTGCTCTTAATTCCTTTTCTTTCTTGGTGTTTTTTTCTGGCCTCTCTCTTCCATATTCTTCTCAATAGTTAGTAATAATCAAATTTCCATTTCTTATCAGAATAAGACATAAAGAGTTGATTGGAAATTTTGCATGTAGAGGTCAGATTTATTGATAACTGTGTTAGGGCACAAGTACTACTCAAACTCTACCCAACCCAACGCGATGAAAAATTTTGAGATGCCCAAAATATAGAAGTCACCGTATTTCTTACACATAGAAGTCTCTAGTGGGCAGGTTGTTTATAATTATAATATGATACTTTAAATATGATCAGATGCATGTGAAAATTGTGTGAAAGTGGACTGTGAGGCCTTTATGAAAAGGTCTTCCTTAAAGGTGCATAGTAACTATTCTGGAAAGAGAAGAAGAAAGATCATTCTAGCTTAACAAACAACAATCCAAGTGGTTTATTACAGCCACTATGGAGAACAGTATGGAGGTTCCTTAAAAAACTAAAAATAGAACTACCATATGATCTTGCAATCCCACTCCTGGGCATATATCCAGAGAAAACCATAATTCAAAAAGATACATGCACCCTAATGTTCATAACAGCACTATTTACAATAGCCAAGACATGGAAGTAACGTAAGTGTCCATCAACAAACGAATGGATGGATAAAGAAGATGTGGTATGTATACATACACACACACACACACACACACACACACACACACACACACAATGGAATATTACTCAGCCATAAAAAAGAATGAATTAATGCCATTTGCAGCAACATGGATGGACCTAGAGATTATCATACTAAGTGAAGTAAGCCAGACAGAGAAAGACAAATATCATATGTCTCTTGTATGTGGAATCTAAAAACATATGATACAAATGAACTTACATACAAAACAGAAACAGACCCATAGACATAGAAAACAAATTTATGGTTATTAAAGGGGAAAGGAGGGAGGGGATAAATTAGGAATTGAGGATTAACATATACACACTACTATATATAAAATAGATAACCATCAAGGACCTACTATATAGCACAGAGAACTGTATGTATAGTGATATATATATGCATATATGTATCACTTTGCTATATACCTGAAACTAACTATAACTGTAAATCAACTACACGTCAAAAAAAATTCCTGTTGGGGAAGAGTGGATCTTAAAATTTGATAGACTATGCAACTCCAGCTTTAATGGATTTTCATTTCCAGTCTGAAAGACAACAGGAATGAACATGGATTTTTTAATGAAAGAAACTTTATGAGTAAATGAGTTTTAAAAAATTAAACTGGTGGTGGTTTTCCAAATGGCTTTCTTTTTAAAAACGAAGGCTTGGAGAAGGAAAGGAGACCACACTGGAAGATATTTTATTAATCAGGCTTTTGTGGTGATAAAATTCTGAACTATTAAGTGGCATTGAGTATGAAGAGGAAGTGACAACCTAAGATGTTGTTTCTAAGAGAAGCATCAATATTCACTCAATGATTAAATATGAAAAGGGAAGAGAGAAGTTAAACATAACTCAAAAAGTTCAGGCCTAGGGGACAAGTTTTAAGTAATTTGTGTGGTGAGAAATATTTTCTGTATAAGCCCTGAGTGCTTTCTGCTTAAAATTTTACTCATTCTCTATTTTGAGAGCTATCTCTTTATTTTCTTAATTTTTTTTTTTTTTTGCGGTACGCGGGCCTCTCACTGTTGTGGCCTCTCCCGTTGCGGAGCACAGGCTCCGGACGCGCAGGCTCAGCGGCCATGGCTCATGGGCCCAGCCGCTCCGCGGCATGTGGGATCCTACCTGACTGGGGCACGAACCCGTGTCCCCTGCATCGGCAGGCGGACTCTCAACCACTGCGCCACCAGGGAAGCCCTATTTTCTTCAATTTTATAACAAAGCCTCTGGCTCTTTCTGGAAAAGCATCATCTTTCAAAAACAACTTTTTAATTAATTACTTAACACTTTGTACGTCCTTATGAATGAAATGCCCATGTGCTTTTTTTTTCTTTTCTGGAATTTAGAATTTATCATGTGGTAGTGATCTGAATATTACAGCACAGACTAATGAGAACTGAATTTTTTATACGTTTTTTGCTTGATAAACATCCATCTTTTTTTCTGTTTCAACATGGATAAAGTTGATAAATAATATTAATGTTTTGAACCTGACAAAGTTTCTTTCCTTGACCAAACTCTACTCAGGTTCCCTTGAGCTCTTTTTCAGCTAGGCTTGACTTTTGACTTGGTGTTCTTCTCCGCACTGTTCACTTTTAACCAGTTTCCCCCATCCTCCATATCTGATCACCCTCGATATACAAGCAGGTTCCTCATCCTCTACTGTCTCTCAAGTGGTCTCTGATCACCCTGGCTTGCTTTCAGCAAGAATCCTGTTGGATGGGTTCAGCCAGAACCTCCCATTGCAGTGATTCCTATACCTATTGTGATACAACCCCTTTGAATAAAAAGTCCTCCTTACCCTCTTCAACAAGTATCATGAATAATTTTTTTCTTTAACAAGTCTTATGCCCACGTTTCATCAGCCCCACATAATTTATATCTGTGGAATGAGCAAATGACTGTAGCTAAATGTCATGGAGACTGTAGATTAATGGATGATCATCACCTCCACAATCACCCAACAGCAACAAGGAACATGACCAGGACACCTACTAAGGCCTGGTACTGTGCTTGGTTCTAGGGGTACAGGCAGATATAAGACCTTTCCATGGCAAGTCAAAGATTACAATTATTTGGAAGGAAAAATATATGCCAAAATGGCAAATAACTACTTAGGTCAATATTTCATTTCATGGCTTATATTAAATCCCAATCTTCTCTTTAAAATTAAGCTTTAACTAAACATTGTCTCCATAAGTCTGCCAGGGAAACCTTTTATATCTTTAATCCTTCAAAACTGTCAGGACAGAGGAATGTGAAAGCAAAATAAATAAGGAAATGGGGCAACATTGCCAATAGACTACTTTTATGTATTTGAATTTGTCTTGTATTTACACAACTTACTAGGTAACAAGAATGAATACTATCTCAAAAATTCATCATGAAAAGTAGATAATGTTTTCTATTCTAATTTACCATAGAATAACAGGATATTTATCTCATTCATATTCCATCTGACGCATTTAAACTCAGTTGGCTCTCAAAAATTTTTGTGACTCCTGCTGATTCTTCACCTCTCCCTTTCATGTTTCCTTTTATCTTTTGAGAAGCACCTTTTTAAAAAGTTACTTCTAAAGGAACAAAGAGCAGTGTTGTTGCAGTACACACTACTCTTCTCATCAGACTATTTCGATTGCTTTGGTTACCTGGTAATTTACATTCACTCCCTTCAGGTAGCATTCGGACCCCACAAAACATCTTCCCCAGCAGGCTTATTGCTTTTTCATTCCTATGGAGTCTTGTGCTGAGACAACTTCAGACACAGGCCTTCCATCCAGTCACAGCTCCTCACTCAGTAACACTGCTGTGATTCTTACATCCATCGCAAGATGGTTTGATGGTTGAGACTGCCAACTTTCTACAGAAATAATAAGAAAGGTTTAGAGAAGTTGGCCTTTTAAGTCTCTATAAGAATTGGTCGGGGGCTTCCCTGGTGGTGCAGTGGTTGAGAATCTGCCTGCTAATGCAGGGGACACGGGTTCGAGCCCTGGTCCGGGAAGATCCCACATGCCACGGAGCAACTAAGCCCGTGAGCCACAGCTACTGAGCCTGCACGTCTGGAGCCTGTGCTCCGCAACGAGAGGCTGCGACAGTGAGAGGCCCACGCACCGCGATGAAGAGTGGCCCCTGCTCGCCGCACTAGAGAAAGCCCTCGCACAGAAACAGGGACCCAACGCAGCCAAAAATTAAATAAATAAATAAATTTATAAAAAAAAAAAAAAAGAATTGGTCAATTAAAAGCAACTATAAAAAACACCTTCCAAACAAAAGCTTTTCTTCATACTGTGAAAGGCATTATGGTGTATCTTATAAAATCTGCTTCACCAAAAAAAGGCAATCTGTCCAACCCTGTATAAGTAGCTGTAGGTATACATTCTCATGGATGCTTCTTTTTTCTCACTTGGCTCATTTTTAAGCAGAAAAAAATAACTGTACTTTAACTGAGGCTACTAAATACTGATAAAAATGATGATGAACCGGCAGTGTGATAGAAAGTCCACTCAGCTGAGATGCTCATGATTCCTGAGAAACCTAGGAGTACTTGGTGCAGAATGTTTTGTTTAGCGAATAATCGTATTTTGGAGTCAGATCCTTGGATTCAAATTCATCTCTTAATAAAAATGAAAGTTTTGGAAGTTACTTTAACTTTTCTCTGAGACTCAGTTGCCACATCTGTAAAACGGAAATAATTCAAGTGGATTGTTCACAGGATCGTTGCTAGGAATAAATAAATCATTTACATAATGTATTTAGCACTACACCTAGTACATATTTGTTCTCAATAATACAAGTTTTTAATGTGTATCTATTCTACAAGGATCTATTGTGCTGTTTATACATCCTAGTCTTTTTTGAGTATCCCAAACTGAGTATTCCTGCACTCAAGGACTGTGCAATTTAATATAAGAGATAACCTCACAGTCAAGTCATTTAAACTAGCAGAACCTATAGTGACGAGCCTAGGAAGCCATACTTTCTTTCTGTAATTTCCTCTTTTGACCAGTTGATATTTGATTCAAGGTGATTCTGTCAGTTCATGACATTGGAGATTTGGAATTGATTTTAAGAGATACAAATTAGTCTCTGAAAATTGCCTGAATCGAGGACAAGCATATCCAAGAATTATGGAAATCGTGGTCAAGTATTTCCAAAGCAAATCAGAGAAATTTGATATGCCAGGAAAGAAAGACTGAGAATAGAGTGGACTTGCTTTCTGGTAGCTTTCCAATTTCTGATTCCATTTCTTTGTGAAAGCAAGCTGCACTTTCTGCTTATCGGTTACATTTAAAAATCTATATCTTAATAATTAATTTTCCTTTTGGCTTAAGTTTGTATGATTTGAGTTCTATTGCTTAAAACCAAAGTGCTTTAACTAAGACCTAGGATTTGATAGGAGAAAGTGAACTGATATTTAAAGATCTGGAAACAAAGTCACATCTGATGAAGGATTTGTTGTCAGTTATAGCAACAAGAGGAGCAATAAAAAGAAAAGACTGAAAGCCGACTGAAAACTGAGCAGGAGTGGTGCATACCCAGGGCCCAAACCTAATTGTGTTGAATGTGTTACTGCTTCCTCAGCAGACTTTTATTCTCAGGCATTCCTCTATGAAAATCTGAGCCCAGGGTACCTTTAAGAAAGTCACTGTAGGACTTCTAACAATAGTAATTGTTAAAACCCATGGATACTATAATTTGCAAATAATATTTAGTATTACTTTGCTAATGATAGAAACACCTGACCCAATATTGTGTGTCCTAGCAATGCCTAGAATAGTGTTCTAATTTATTTTTTGCATGAAATACAGTAGTGAATACATATTAATTACTTAATAAGATACGTACTTTGCATAATTAATAAATACTGTTTCAATGAAATGTTTGATTCAATATATGGCAGTAGTTAATAATAATGATATACACTAATTAACCAAATTAAAATATGTAAATTATCTTCTGGTATTCTGTAGTTGTCAGTTCACGTCATGGATTTGAGACTAATTTTTGTTAATTAAAAAATAATAAACCTAAATAAACTATAGGTTATTTTGAGATTTAGCAAGGAAATTTCTTCAGTAATAAAGCCAATTTTATATAAACATATCTTTTATTCTGACTCATGTGTTGTTTGAGTATCAGAAGTACTCACTCCTCATACTGCAACTTCATTTCTGGTAAGCACTGGCTCCACAGGAACAGAAATCCCAATTTAGTTCTCTAGACATGAGTTGAATGAGAACCCCCAAATTTGTACCTGGAACCTTAAAAATTAGGAAAGTATGTCAAAACCTTTACCATGTAACAATTTCTTTCCCAAAAAAGGATTTTGTCCTTTTAGAAGTACTTGGGGATGTATTTACTACCTTAAAAATACATATTCTATTTCTTTTAAAATGCTTGCTCAGGGTTTTGCATCAGATTAAGATGGAAGGACAAGAACTGTATTTACACTCCCACCAGAAAAAACTTAAGAAGTAGACATAATATATCAAACAACAGTTTGCAGATATTAGATATTAGGCAGTGCAGGGAAATGATCATGAGACAGGGGAACAATTAATGTAGTCCTGTGATTGCCGGAGAGAGTTTCCAGGCCACAGATCAGGGAGGAGGAGCAGAGCCCAGGATTTTCCCTGAGTTGAGGTTATAAAGTTGGGAGTCTAGGAGCAGAGTATTGGTAAGAAAAGAGCGGGAGAGAGAGAGAGAGAGAGGGAGAGAGAAAGTGAATGATAAGCAAGTAGTTGCATATCCATATAACCTAAGGTTCCTCAGCAATAATAAACTATAAATGCAGCAACACAGGTGAATCTCAGTTACGAGAAGTGGAAGTCACACCTCCCCAAAAAGGCTATATTCTTTATGATTTTATTTATATATCTATTTCTAGAATATGAAAAATGATATATAGTGAAATAATATATAGGACATCAGCCCTTGCCTAAGCATGGGAGAGAGAAGTGGCAAGGGGAAGAAGTGATGCATAAAGGGCATGAGAAAACTTTGAGCTCGTGGATTTGTTCATTATCTTGATTATGGTGATGGTTTCGTGGGTAATAAACTCACAAAATTATATATTTAAAATATGTGCAGTATATGGTAGGTATTTATGTATATGCAATACATTGTATATGTGCAGTCAAATTTATCAATTTTACCTAATAAAACTGAAAAATGATTTTAAAAAGCACAAAAAGCCTTTTAAAATATGAGTATTTTAGCATTTTAAAATTTTCGAGTAAAGAAAATCAATCTAGGCCAATTTACATGAAAACACCTATACACAGTCTTGAATGTCCTTAGATGGAATGAAAATGAGTTATGTCATTAATTATATATCAATATTGTTTCAGGATAATAATTATCTCTAGGCCTAAATTATCATAATGTTCATCACTTAAATCTGTGTTCCTTGCTTCTTTATTCATTTTTCTATAAAATACATTATTTTTAACTAAAAACTGATCCAAATAGCTGATTGGATAAAGGCAAAAATATATTTTATTAATATGCCACCTACTGATGAGATTATCCACTTATATATTAGCTATTATAGGCAAAATCTTCCTTTGTCTTTTTTTAATCAGACAAATTTAAATAAGTTACTTAATTTTATGAATATTGATGAATGGAGAAAAAAACATGGTCCATCTCCTTATCATTTCCCATTAAAAAACTTTTGTAGGAACTACATAGCACTCAGCTTGATACTGTGAACAGGGCCATCACCATAGGGGATAGTTCTGTTTCAGATCTTTAATTGATAAAGTGTCCTGAATCCATACAGTGGAATACTACTCAGCCATAAAAACTATTGACATATACAATAACATGGATAAGTCTCAAAGACATTGTGTTAAGTAAGTCAGTCTCAGTAGATACCATACAGTATGATTCCATTTATATGGCATTCAAAGAAAGGCTGGGTACCAGACGGTGAGGGAGGTAGGATGAGGGAAGGTCTGACTACAAAGGGTCAGCAGGTGGGAAATCTTTGGGATGTTGGAATTGTTCTGTATCTTATTTGTGTTTTCAGAAAGCTTTCTTTTAAAGTTCTCATGTTCTCCTTTAATTTATTTTTGGGTGGCAGTGTGCCAACTAAAATCTCAACTTCTTAGCCTTGGTGTCCTTGAAGCTATGGATAGCCATGTAACATAGTTATGGTTAATGATGTAGAAATATGGTACCAGGTGGGAGGCGTAGAAAACTATTCTCACATAATAAAATATTAACTAGACTAATCTTGCGTGCACCTTTTTGCCCATCACTTTTCCCCATTACTCTTGCCTTCAATGCAGATGACATGAATGAAGGTGTGGCAGCCATCTGTGACCAAGGGTTATACACTATAAAAAAAAAAAAGAAGAAGATAAATAAAGTTCTACTGTTATCAATCAATGAGTTTGAAAAAATGCTGACTTTTTATTGCTCAATTTATGATTTAAGATAATCATTTTTCAAGTTAATAAACTGTACTTAGTTAACAAACAACCTTGCCTTCATATTGGTAGCATGAAAATTCTAGTGATCTGTTATAAAAAAGTTTCCCCTTGAATTTCTCTGCAACTTTTCATAGTGATCATTAAATCTACTGTGACATTTTATCAACATGTTCAGAGTTTGCCTTTTGTGGATAATACAAACGTTGCACTCTATCAACCTGTCAATGTATTTGGCTTTCGGAGCTCTTACTCAAAGAGATTCATTCCATGTTATCTTGAGGTGGTAGCAGCTTGTAAAAGGTTATCTGTGGGGAAAGATTTTTCTCCTAATGCTAATCTCTTACAATGAAGTAGTTATCAAAAAGATGGAGTAAAAGGAAAACTCATAGTCGATAAATAACAAAATGTGAAATATGATGTAAATACACATACACATATAATATGTGTATAGTCTATATCTATAGCTGTATCATACAGATAAATGTGGGACACTGTATAGAGGATGGAGGTATTCCCTACAGACATTAAGAAATCTAAGACTTCCTGTTCTTATATTTGGGACAGTACTATGATTTCAAATAACTAATAAAAATACAATGAAGCATTTGCTAGTGTAAAAGATAGCTCAATCTCTTCAACAAGGAGTGAAATAAATCTTGTTAAATAAAATTGTCTAAAGAGTGCTACGTAGCTACTTCTGCACACTGTTGAAAGCAATAAGAATCTCGATGGTAGCTTTCGGCTGGGGTCACCCCAATGTATATCTATGACATCAAACCCACTTTCTTGGGGAAAAATAAGCATTTTACTAAATAGGTACTTTAACATAGAATGGAAAATGAATTTCAACCACCTCACCACCAGTCTATTGGTAGTGGCTGCCTGAAGCATTGCAGTGAGAAGAAAGCTGAAGTAAAAATTGGATTCAACATGAAAGAACAAGATTCTTGATTACCAGTGTCTTCACTGGTTCGCAGGTGAATTGAAGTCTCAAGTACCGTGCACATCCCAGCCCTGGACTGGATTTTAAAAGATAAAGGGATTCATATACAAATATCTGATTCCTCCTTAAGGAACTGATCAAAATTCTCAATTAAAGGAGTTATTTTTCGTATGAATTTCTTTTCTTTTAGGTTCTCTTTATGCTTTTTTGTGTGTAACCCCTGTCACCATTTTCCTATGTAGACTTGCACTGGAATAAAATATTCTGGCATAAGATACCTTACTACTTCTGGCAGACAATTTTTGTTCTCAGCTTCTGTATTTGCTGCTTCTTATAATAGAATTTTTTCCCCATATTTTTGTCTTCCTAGTATCTGATCTCCTTTCCTGTGCAGTATGAATTTCCCACTTCCTATGCTGTGTGAACTCCCTAGGCTGTGTGTACAAGTCTTGGTCTTTATGGGAGATGGAGCCTGTTTCCCATTTTAGAAGGCTAAATGACTAGATGCTCATTACGCCAGACTCTTGTAGCATGGGTATATATAATTGACCTAGGCTCAGACAATCAAGTACTATAGGCATTCAGACAGGAGCTGGTGACTGATAGAAGTGGATATAAAGATTGTGATAGAAGCAGATATGGAGATTGTGATAGTGGCAGCAGTATAAATAGTATGTTTCCAAAAGCAGCTATGTCAGTAGTTCCAGGGGCAGCATCCAGTGTCCAGTGCAGGTCTTCAGGGCAGTGGTGGCTGTCATGCATGCTGTAGCACCTAGCGACCGGGGCAGCAGCAGTGGTGTCTTTACTAGACCTGCTCTGTGATAGGATTCAGGCTAGGGTTCTTGCTACTGCCTAGCTTCCACTGCTTCTGCACAAGTTTATTTCTCCAGCCTTACCAAAAATTCTGTGGAAAATCCAATATATTTTCAATAAGTACTTTTTCTGTGTAAATGAATCAGAATAGGTTTCTCTTGGTTGCAGCTAAGATCACTGACTAACAGATTTGTGAGAGCCTTTATGAGTGATAAAACTAGGTAAGTTTTGCGGTACGCGGGCCTCTCACTGTTGCGGCCTCTCCCGTTGCGGAGCACAGGCTCCGGACGCGCAGGCTCAGCGGCCATGGCTCACGGGCCCAGCCGCTCCGCGGCATGTGGGATCCTCCCGGATCGGGGCACGAACCCGCGTCCCCTGCATCGGCAGGCGGACTCTCAACCACTGCGCCACCAGGGTAGCCAAAACTAGGTAAGTTTTGCTTCTCCCCACTTTGCTCTGTAGATGCTAGCTAGCTTTGTCACTTGATAAACCTCAAAAAGGGTTTTTCTGTCTCCCTGTTGAAATTTGCTCCTTTATATAAGCTCTCTATATAGGTTATATGCTGTGGTTTCTGCTGCACTGAAGCAATGGGGCTGATAAATTTTGTACCTTTTGACAAAAGGAGTAGCTTCACTTAAGTCGCAGCCAAAAGTAGGAAATTCATCTTCAGAAACATGGATACCATAACTATTTTGTCATCGTTTCTAATGATGACAACAATATATTCCAAATTCAACCAATTCTCACATCTCCACTCCAACATTGTCACCATCATTTCTCCACAGATGACTCAAGAGCTAAATAACTGGTCCCCGGTTTGTCTCCTGCCCATCCTACCCATCTCCCACATGCACAGGTTATCTTCCAGATAAAACTTTTAATGGCATCTCAGCATGACTTAGAGAAAACAATCCAGAATCTTCACCATGGTTTACAAAGATCTACATTCTTTTGCTTTTGGCTACATCTCTGACTTCATTTCCTGTTGCTTTCCATCTTGCCACACTGGCCTTTTTGCTGTTCCTTTACCAAGCCAGCAGTGCTCCTATTTCAGGGCCTTTGCACTTGCTGTTCTCTCTGACTTGAGGATTCCTTTCCCAGAGACTCACATAACTCATCCACTCACTTAGTTCGGATCTCTGTTACAACACCATCTCCACAGAAAGGACTTTACTTGCTATTCTTTCTAAACGACCACACTTATCACTCTTTGACCCCTATTCTACTTTATTTTCTCCTCATAATTCTTATTACTATCTGACATTATACAATTTTGTTGTTTGTTTTTTTGTTCTACTCCCCACCCCCATTAAAGTGAGCTTCATGGGAGGCAGAGATTCTAACATACTTTTTTTCATGGCTATATGACAAGTGCCTGGTAGAGTGCCTGACACACAGTATTAAATAGAGGGATGAACCAGAACAGTTCAGAGCTGGGTGTTGGGTAAGTGTAGAAAAGTGTTGCATAGACTCTGACTTCCTTCCTACTATTGCAGCAATTTGTTTCATTGGAGCTGGACTCAAACATAAAATCTCTGAGAGAAGTGTCAGCCTAGCACCTAACAAACTCTAAAATGTCTGTGTATGAGTTTGACTACATAAATTAATTGGTGACAAAACCACTTAATAAACATAATATATTTAAATAATGATCAAATGATTAAATAAGTGAGTGATCAAATATAACTGGACAGTCAACTTGGAATCCTTGCAAACATTAGGAAATGCCTCGGGTGGCCTCATTCCTAAATTCTATACTTTTTTCCAGAAGTTTTTATTTCATATTTGTACCACTGACTTAATAAATTTTCTTGAGCCTTTATGTTAAATTGGAGCAGCATGCACAATTTAAATTATCTGTTAAGTTATAGTTATTATTTGGTTGGTATTTGTGGCTTTTACAGAAATTCAGCTAAGCAATTCTTTTGTCATCATTTACCATGAGCGTCCAGGTAAATGTTATTTACTCCATTCCGAGAATGTGGTGTTATCTGGTGCTTGCTTCAAGTGAATTAAATTCAGAGCACAGTGCTAGGAAATGTGGAGATTCTCTAAATAAAATGGCATATTTCCTGTCTCCAAAGAGTCTGACAGTTCTAAAACTAGTACAAATTGGGAATCTTTCTGGGTATGACACTTGGTCTGTTTCCAGCTGAGTCAGTCTTCGTCTTAGTTTCCCCAACTAAAAAATAAAGCTAATAATATCACTGACAGGAAAAAATAGTGGAGAACAGCGAGGTAAAGTTTAGAGTTTGAACTTACTAGTAAGGTACAAGTTAGGTCAATACATTCTAGAATGTTTCAGTTGTGTGAAACAACAAAAAAAGAAATCAGATTCTCTTCTAATATCTGTTAGCGTTAGATGACCTATTAGAGCTGGAATTCTAACAATTCTAACAAAACAACAAATCTAGTGTTTTCAAACTTTAAAAAATTGGAATTATTTTGCAATGAAATCTTAAGCTGAGCCATAAGTGCTTAAAGTTGTTCAAAGTAGAACCATATAGGTGTACAATGCTTAATTAGAATTTGACGTCTCTGAGACCAACCTCCTGGGAAGCTGTCACACAGATACAACAGTCTGACAGTTTTATGGTCACCTGCACTAATTCAGATACAGTCTTCCCTTTGGCACCATTAGACAGAGATTACCTATTTCCAGGACAGCAATATAAGCTGTCCCAGCACAAAGAGATAAGAGGAGGGAATCGAGCCGCCTTAGATATAAGAGCTTGACTCTTCATCTCAGCAATTTCCTCTCGATATTTTGAACTTATCACCAGCCTTCCTTAATTCATGGTGTCTCATCCTTTAATCTGTGCTGCCTCCTGAAAAATTAGGAACCTAACTCTTGTCCCAGATATGATTTTCTGTCCCCACATTGTGTGTGTGTGTGCATGAACACACACACGCACACGCACACACACAATCTGATCCCATTCAAGTTGGTGGTCACAACCCAAAGCTGACTTGCTCCTATCTGTTTTACAAGGACAGTGTTGGCAGAGAACTTGCAGATCTTGTTCTCCATTGTATCCCAAACACCTATCACAGTGCCTGTATTCATATATGCCTGCAGTTATTTATTCACCACTTAGTTAAACACTTGCAAGCTTTCTCTACATCCGACACTGTCCTTAACACATAGAAACAGTGTTGAGAGAATTTGCTCCTGCCTTCCTGGATCTTGCCATCCTATGTATGGTTGGTAATCTATAAATAATTTTTCAATTAATGAAAACAGTTTCCTTCTGGCAAATAAAGAAGCAGTCATGATTGGACAATAAACAAACAAAGAAACAAACAAGTTTTTAGAGCAGGTTTAGGTTCACAGCCAAATCGAGCAGAAAGTAGGAGAGTTCCCATGTACGCCCTGCTCCTCCAACCCCACAGCTTCACCCACTAGCAACATCTGGCACTAGAGTGGTACAGGTGTTAACAATTGATGAGTCTGCATGGCCACATAATTACCACCCCAAGTCCACAGCCTACATCAGGGTTCACTCCTAATGTTGTACATTCTATGGGTGTGGACAAATGCCTAATGACATGTATCTGCCATTTTCGTATCTTACAGCATAATTTCACTGCTCTCAGAATCTGGCTAGACTTCTAAAATTCTATTTTAGGATTTACAGAAATTAGATTGAGTAGCATCTCCCTTCAGATTTTTTGATCAAAAGTTCTGGCTTAGATGATATTTGATTTTCTGAGGAACCAGCCCATTCTGGCTGAAACATGTGTTCAGATCAGGTGATCTCACAAACATGTAAAGGATCTGGCTTCTCATCCTCTCATAGCAAAGTAGTTTCTAGAGAAGTTTCCCAAATGAGGCAGTATATGGAATGACAGAAAAAAAGTCTCTGCCTTTATCATCACTAGGCATGGACATCACTTTGATAGTCTTTTGTTTAACCTTTTTTTTTTTCTTCTGGAAAAGGAGCTTCAGTTGGCTGATTTCATTTTCAGAAACCCACACAATCTAGAGAGACTTCTTTATAAATTAGGAATTGTCTGGCATGGACTCCTCTCCAGTCATGACCCAGACATTAGGCAGAACGGGATTGCCACTCAGACTTGCCTTTGCACTTGACCGCTCACAGGTGGGCTCTAGACTCAGAGCTTAGAGAGTCTCAGACGTCAGAAAACAGGATCAGCTGAGCACCAAGTGGTTCCTGAGGCATCAAACACAATTTGAAAGTCATATTTCTAATTCCCTCATTTTCAGAGAATGAAACAGAGAGTCACAGGGTGAAGTTACCTACTTGCTTCAGATCAAATAGCTGAGTAGAGGCAAAGGTTATGCTAGAACAGAGGGATGTGGAACACTTATTCCAAAATTATTTCTACTGCTCTATATTAGTGATGTATTTTCTGATGTACTGACTTTCATCAGTCAAAACCAACTAATCATAAACCAAGATTGAATAGAATTGCATAAAGATGATATTCCTGATTTAGTAAAACATTTTGTAGTGAGATGAATCAAAATTTTCCCATTGAGGAAACAGGTCTCTGAAAGCAGACATGGTATTTGTGTACCTGGGAATATTTCCTTGTCTTAGAAATGCTCAAGGCTTTTTTTTTTTTTGATGACACTACTTTTTCCTTTCTGAATTCCATGCATGGGGCACCAACAGCCATTTAGAGGGCCTTGGATTTCTTTAAGCTATTATTTTCCTCATCATTTAAGCTTAAGTATAAATCTGACTAACACAACTCTGCAACTACTGAAATCAGAAGGGAAGAATGTCTTAAGCAGGTGAAATCCCCAGGAATCTCAGGCAAGTCAGATAAAATTATTCCGTTGGAAGCTGGCCCTGGTATGAGAATAGCCACCAACACCCCAGGGAGAATTGCATGGCATCTTTAGTGAGAAGACGCGATAAAACATTAGTTTCGTCCTTCAAAAAAATTATCACATTTAACTCCTTTGAGAAGAGTGCAAGAGTTCACCACTACTTCCATCTGATTATAGAAGTCTAGATTTTTTTTTGAAATATACAGAAGCTGACAAGTTCATTGAGCCAAGGGCTATAGCATCCCTCAGGGTTTCACTTGAGTACTCATAACAGGTGGCTGTCTAGACTGTTTTTGAATACTCCAAGGACAAAATTCCAGTTTTAATTATGAAAATCATTTATATAATATATTAATATGCTTGCACATGATTTTCCTACTTTACATAGCAATAGTGAGGATGAAATTAGATAATACATGCAAAATGTTAAACACAGAGGCTGGAATATTGTAGGGTTTAATACAATTTATTTTCATTTCCTTTTCTGTCACCAAATATAAACAAAATATAAATTCCATACACCTGAAACTAACATAACATTGTAAATCAACTTTACTTCAATAAAAGTTTTTAAGCTAACTGCAAATGCATTTTTTTTCTAATACACTATAAGCCCTTAGAGCAGACACCATCCTATTTCTGTACTCTCCCTGTCTAGTTCTGTGCATTGCTGAAGAGTAGGAAATGAAGGAAGAAGGGTGGGGAGGAAGGAAGGAAGGAAAGAAGGAAGGAAAATAAACAGGAAGGGAGAGGGTAGGAGATAGGAATAATCAAACAGGCTTATATTTCTCCAGTAATTCCCTACCACTTTCAGGACAGAAAGACATGCAACTCCTTAGCTTGGTTTACGAGACAGTTCTGGCTTGGCCCTGGCAGCCTCTGTAACCTCTATAAATACAGTTCATGTTCAGCTTCAGTCAAGCCCAGTTAGTAGCATTTCCTCAGATACACGCTACAATCACAGCCCCCAACTTTTGCATATGCTACACTTCTAACTTGAACGTGTCCTCTCTTGATTTCTGTCCCCTTAGAGCCTAGCTAACTTCTCCTCACCTTTTAAGCCTCAGCTAATGCATTTCATATAATCACAGTAAGTAAATTCTTTTCATCCTTTTCCTTTCTATTGCCTCCCATTTCAAAAAGACACTTTGTCATTTTTTCTTTTTCAAATATTCATACATGATAGCATATTTGCTTTCTCAGAATGTACCCCAAATATTTTTTTGCTTCCCATTCTGTCCATTTTATGTGTACCAGATCCACATATAAATTTCTTTATCCATAACATGTGCAATCCTCTTCCCCCCTAAATATCACTTGTTCCCACCTATTCTTTCCCTGCTATGCACTCAGGAACCAGTGCTACACCTTAAGTAGATGATCTCTCTTGGACTCTGGGACTCTGGAATATTCTGTAGGAGAGTTTGGTATTTTTTTTACACCAGTCCTACTTTAAAACATTAAACTTTTTGTTTTATAGAATTGGAGGTTTATGTGCAATTGTCAGAAACAGTACCGAGAGACTCCTCATACCCTTCACCTAGTTTCCTCCAAATGTAACGTCTTTGAAAGCTCCAGTACAACATCACAACCAGGATTTTACTATCAATATAGTCAATATACAGAACAGTTCCATCACCACAAGGATTCCCCGAGTTGCCTTTAATATTACAAGCACCTCCATTTCCCCAATACTATCTTTGACAGGTGGCAACCACTAATCTGTTCTTCATTTCTATAATTTTGTCATTTCAAGAATGTCATAGAAATGAGATCATACAGTATGTGACTTATTAGTATTGGTTTTGTTCACCCAGCCTAATTCCCTGAAGAGTCATCCAGGTTGTTTTATGTATCAATAGTTCATTCCTTTATGTCACTGGCTAGTATTCCATGATATGGGTATACTACAGTTTGTTTATCCGGTCACCCATTGAAGGACATCTAGGGTATAGTTTTTGGAATTGTAAGTTTGGTTCATGTTTGTTTAGTACCCATTTCTTCAACAAGGACACAAGGACCATGAGGACAGAGGTTATTACTCCATTATTTATACCTAAAGGTACACTTAGCAGTATCACATTGCTTGGCACACAGTACGTACTTAATACATATTTTTGAATAAATAAGAGGCAGAATCTTGTCTTCAATTTATGTCCAACTGAGGATAGTTATACACAGAAAAACTAGGTATTCTGAGTAGTTTATGATCCCCCTTTTCTACCACATAAGGTTGTATCTTGCAAATATATCAAAGATTGGAAGGAAGCAATCCAGTCACCCAGTTCCACCATTCCTTGGGCCTGGTGAGCACTGTTGCACCATGTCTCCTCTGGGTCTCTCTGCTCTAACTGCAGCTGACAACCTCTGAGAGCTCTACCCCTTCAGCCCCATCTCCCTGAAGCCCCTCAAGGCTTTCAGTTATTTACTGAGCACCTCCTTTGTGCCAGGCACTGTGTTTAGAGCTTGAGGAAAAGCAGTAAACAAGATGAAAAGACAGAGTCTTAGCTTTTATGCACTCCATATTTTATTAATGAAGACAGACAATAAATATGAAAAACAGAAATTAACAAGATTTCAGATAGTGATAAATACTGTGAAAAAAATAAGACAAAGTGACATGGTAAAAATATGCTGGTGGACTGGGGCAGGATGGAGCTGCATTTAACCAATGGCTTAGAGATGGTCTTTCCAAGGAGGTAAGATTTGAACTGAGGTATGACTCCATAAAGGAACCAAGCATATGAAGGTCCAGGAAGAAAGGACATTTCAGTCAGAGCAAATAACTAGTGAAAAGATAGGAAAAAAGTAGGTATGTTTGGGGAGCAGATGGAAGGCCATTTTGATAATAAACAATGAAGTTGAGGAAGCAGGCAGAGACCAGATCATTCAAGACCATTCAGTACTTGCTGGACATTGGGAATTTATTCTGAGGATGAGGAGAAGCCACAGGAGGGGGTTAAAACAAGAGAGTGACATAATTAGATTTTTATTTTAAAAGATCACTCTGGCCATGACGTGGAGAATAGTTTAAAGGGAAGCAGGAACAGAAGGAAACCAGTTATAACGCTGTCTTCATAGTCTAGGCAAAAGGTGATGGTAACGTGGTAAAGAGGAAAGAATAGAAGAGGTTTATTATAGTTTGGAGGTCACGCTGGTGTTCCTAGACCCCCTCATTCCTCCTCCTGTCATTACCACCCTCTCTCCTATAAGGGCACCACTATACTGACTTTTAACAGCATAGATAGTTAAGTGTTTCTTGTTTTGTTTTGTAATCTACATACTCTTTTGTGTCTTTTCACTCTCATTTTTCCTATTGTTCCATACAGTTGTAGTTTAATTTTCACTGCTGCATATTATTCCATTATGTGAACCTAACAAAGTTAAGTTAGTATTTTCCTGTCAATGAACATGTGAGTAATTTCCCACATTTGGAAATATTACTAGCAGTGCTACTATGAGCATTCTAGTGTGTGATATTTGGAGACATGGAGTAGAATTGCTAAGTTATGAGACATGCATATGTTTGGCTTTAGAGGATAGTACCAGTTTTCCAAAGTAATTACACAGATTTACACTCCCATTAGCACTTATTGACAATTCCTTTACTTGGTATTTTATGTATTTTCCTTTGAACCACTTTGGTGGGTGTAAGAGGCATCAATTTCTATTTTATTTGATATATTTATTTTGTATGCTCATTTTCCAAATCTCTTCTTAAATCTTTGACTTGCACTCTCTTTTCATTTCTTTTATGTTCAGATACCACATTCCAAAGTCAAATACCTTTCCTTTAGTTGATAATGCTGCCAAGTGAAAGAGAGCACTTGCTTTCACACTTACACCTTCATATGCCTTATCATTGAAATACAAAAATATTTAATTTTCAGCAATCTCACACTGTCTGACAGTAACCATAGACCCTAATCATTATTTTGCAGATTGATGAGAGGAATTTCATCAATAGATGGTTTCAAAGTCTCTTGTATCTTCAATTGTTATTTTATTTAAATAATTTTCATCCTCCATTCTCTTTGTGATCCTTTTTTTCCCTTGGACCAAACTTTACTTGTTTCTCCCTCAGTGGTGTTTGTTTCCCCTTTTGCCATCCATTTTCACCTAGTTTAGGATCCCAAAGCAACACTTAGGTATTTATTCCACTTTGATAAGAAGTTATATTTTATATATGAACTTAATTTCCCAGAAATTTTAAAAGTTATTTTACTTAGAAAAAGGTTATGGAAAGACATTATTTTTTTCCTAGAAGCTACTTTTTAAAAAAATTTATTATTTTTTTATTGAGGTATGGTTGAGTTACAATAATATATGTTTCAGGTGTACAACATAATAATTCACAATTTTTAAAGATTATACTCTATTTATAGTTATTATAAAACATTGGCTATATTCCTTATGCTATACAATATATTCTTGTAGCTTATTTTATTTTATACATAGCAGTTTGTACCTCTTAATATCCTATCCCTTATCTTGCCCCTACCCCTTGCCCTCTCCTCACTGGTAACCACTAGCTTTTTCTCTATATCTGTGTTTGTTTCTTGCTTTGTTATATTCACTAGCTTGTTTTATTTATTACATTCCATATATAAGTGATAACATACAGTATTTGTCTTTCTGTCTGGCTTATTTCAGTAAGCATAATATCCTCTAAGTCCATGACAGTTATTTTTAAATGGTTTGAAAAAGAGAAGTCTTCAATACCCAAAGAAACTCAAGACTATTTTCATACATATGGTAGAATTATGACCAGCATTTTCCTAAAGCAACTTAAGAATTAAACCAGTCCTTATACACAGTGGCCAATCAAAGTGATTAATGTTTCTGAGACTGCTAATCACGGCACTATGTCAAAAGGCCAATTAGTTCAGCTGACAGTTATGCTATTGGACCTGCAGCTGTACTTGTGGGAATAGCCATTTACTCAGCAAATAAAGAGCAATAAGAATTTCCTCGTAAACCAATTTAACTCCCATGTATATGTGTCTATATAAAAACATGTTTCATGTGATATTGCTAGCAGTTAATGAGGTATTGAGGTGCTGTCTCCTGGGTCCCTTTAAGCTACATGATTCTATGTTCTGTTTCTATAGAATTATAAACCATGTAGCAGGAAGCTCACATTAAGCTACTACCTTTGTGCTGCCTGATGCTGGGATTCAGGCATAGTTAGATAAGTTGTAGAATAGATCTGCCAGAGTTTCTTAGTGACTGAGAAGCTTTCTGGAAAAGAATATAAACTGTGTTCATTGCTGAACTTCAAGCATATCTGATCATGCCTGATGAATTGATGAGTTGGCTTCAAAGAAGCCTAACTGTGAGTAAGAGATTAAAAACTATATATAGAGAGTTGATTCCAAAGAAGAAGAAAGCAGGCAAATGGCTTAGATCCAGTAACAAAGATTTTAGTCATCAGAGGAGGAGGGACTCAGTACAAGTCTTGGTTGATGCATGATTTCATTCTAGGCTTAGCTTCAAGGACCTATAAATTAAAATAGAAAGACTTCTTTGGCTAAATGCTGTAAGACTTCGTGACACAGGCAACATTAATTTCCACCATTGTAGTAAAAATTTGTTAAAAAATATTCAGAGGGAAGTAAGACTGCTCCCACATCCTTTCATGGACCACACAGACCTTTGTTGTAACTAAGGGCTCAGAGTGGACACTCAGAGGTCTTGGGAACCCAGGAAAGCAGGAGGAAAGACTCTCACCACCACTGTAGCTGTGTGGTGGTCATCCGCCTCTGCATTCTTGAGAATGGCGACTTTTGCGTCAGTGGAGCATTACATAGAGCATACAGCGTCAACAGAGCAGCATGGATGCTGTATGTTAGGTCTTCTTCCTGACAATTTGTAAGACACTTCCTGGGGAATCTCTGACTTATTTGTGGCCAGGTGTGTTGAGTTGGAAGTATGGAAGGATGTGATGCAATGCTAGGAGAAGAAATTTCGCAAAGGTTGGATTTTCCTATATTGAGTAGGTCAAGGCCAGAGCGAGGATAATTTACAATAGGATAACATTTTTAAAACTTTCTCTAAAATTGAGATTTTCCCCTGGAAAACTCTAACCACCCATCCATATAGGCACCCATTTATACATTTTAAACATATTCAGTGACTGCCTTTATTTCTCCCCCTCTGAAACCAGAAATGGAAAACATCATTTGTCAGTTTGGTTGGGCTTATTATAAAATTTCTGTCACTTTTCAGTTCTTTATCTTGTCTTAATCTTAGTTTCTTTATTCTTTCTTAGTTCCCTATCTCTCTTTGATTAAGTTTTGAAAATTATTCTTAGAGCCATGAAGTAGCTATATCAATAAAATTATATCAATAAAAATGGACATATTTTTGTTGTAAAAATTGTTGGTTATTAATTGCTCACCGTCCTTTCCTCCTGGTTCTAGCTAACTGAGAAACAGAATTGAGGGGATAAATAAGGAACACAATTAAGTATTGATACCGATTTTATTGATAGAGTGGGATTGAGAACCCAGTCTGGATCTGAGGCCAGGATGGTACTTCCTATGGCCCCTCCTGAATGGAGTCTCCTCGGTCCCACGGAAGTATTCACTCATTCACAGGCAGAGACGCTGGGTTAGAGAGAACAGAGGGCAGGCTGGGCTCACCAGGACACTTTTCAATTTGGTGACCACAAGGGTGGGAGTGCAAGGTGGTCAGGCCCTCAGCACTTGAGAATTGGTGGTGATTACTTAGCAATGCAGCAGTATTTCAACAAAGTGACACTGCCTCACAGTAAGTGTGGCTCACAGATGTTAAGCTCCCCTAGATCTCACCAATCAGATATTTTACCTCTGCTCCTATGTGTGAAATATGCGACGTGCCATGCTCTCTCCAAGGAGAAAAGGAGAAGGAAGTCAGGGAATGAGTTCTCTTCCCAAATACTCCCAAACTTTGTGCTTATTTAACTGTGTGTGTTTAATAACCAAGCCTATGGTCGTGCAGGGTTGTGACTATACCTCTTCAGAGGAGGAATTAGCAGAGTATTAGAGGTGCCCCATGGCCCACCACTGCCTCTCTGGGCCTCCTTCTGGGTCAGTAGTGAACAGTTCAGCTTTTGAACTCAGAAAGTTCTGACAAAGCTTAGAATAAGCCATTGATTGATGTAACTCACAGGGTACAATGTACTCATGGCCAAAAACTCATTCCCTGTTCAAGTTCTAACCTCAAATTATGCCCCACTACATTGTCAAATGCTTCTTATTAGAAACTATACAAAAAGTCCATATAAAAGCAAAAGTAACGCCAATAATACAGTTTAACTTCAAACTATATCACACACTTGCACAACATGAAATTCTTCTCAGTATTGTATTCCTAGAGAGAAATGAAAGATCAGAAGCAAAATCTGATTCAAGTTAATGAAACTTCCAGGAAATCAAAAGTCCAAAATCTTGCCTCTTCAATGTTTTTCTTCCTATTTTCAGCAAGAAGGATTTCAATCACATGCAATCAGGGTCCTTTTAGGAGCAGGCTGGCCTTTTCCTATGGGAATAGGTGTAGCCTGTCCAACAACTTCAAAATTTAATGACTCCAATTTTAATTCACACTCACGTGTGATGTGTTATCAGACAAAGAATCCAGGGTCTATAGGACATGTAAGATGATTTCAGCTGCAGCCTTCACTCATACAATTTGAAAGAGACAAAATAATTTCAATCCTCCCACAGCAGTTATCCCCATACATAATATCATGTCACAGTGCAACTGTCAGCACTGAACCATAGCAGAAAAAAAAAAAAAATAGAGTAGATTTGATTTGTCTTGCCAGATTGCCTGATAGTCTAGGCCAGTTTATTTTGAGTCCTTACACCGTGAACTTAAATTCAGTTATGAGAATGCTTCCATTAAGAAGTTAATGATGACACTGTTTCTCACATTTCATATGTTCCTACATTTTCCAAAAATTACAAATTTGCTGTGATAGCCTCTTCAGCCTCCAGGCCTTATTTGAAGCTCTCATCTTTCACTTTATGTTCATTTCACAACTTTTCACTTCCATATCTCCCTTGAGTCGTACTCTTCCAGCATGATTCTGGCATGTGGATGCTGAGGAATGAGCATGCCGCCTGGGGATACAACCTCCCCTCCTCCTTGAGAGCTGGGTACCCTACATTTTAAAAGAGCCAGCACTCCAGAGTTCATTGCATCACATTCTCCACAATGTCAATCTTCTGCTCTGTGTTTGGATTTCTTCAACCTCAGAAATATCGAAAGGCATTTTTAGCAGTGTGTCATTTTCTGTTGCAGCCTCTTCTTTTGGAATTCCTTGGGCCTAAGAATCCTGTGTCTTAGTGGGATCTTTCCCTCACCTTCATATTTGCCTCAGCTGGAGATTTTCCTTCAGTATATTATTGACTGAAAGTTGCCATTGATTTTTCCAATGTTTGTGCCCTTTGTGGATTAACAGAGGATAAATATATCTTTCCTGTGTGCACTTTGTCCAATTCTGCATTCCCAGAGTGTTAGAGTTGGTAGAAGTTGAATCCCTTATGTTTCTTCCTAGCATCCCAAACACTGCTTCCTGCTGTCTCTTTTTCCCACAGGTTTCCATTTGCCTTCAGGGTTCTATTTCTCTCAGTTGTTCCCCTGCTCTTTCAGTGAGAACCAGCTGAGCTTTTAAAATTTTACTCACTTCTTAAATGACTGTCTTTCCTTCTCTAAAGCAACAACCATAATATTAATTATAGCAACCTAACCTTTATTGAGTACTTATGGGGGGCCAGATCCTACGCCAAGAGTTTAAAGGTAGGCATGTTTATTTCCTAGTTACCAAGGACTATTTTAAGGATTCAGGAGGTGAAGATATCTCCTGAAGTTTACAAAATTAGGGTTAAACTAAAAGAGAGAGAGAAAGCGAGAGAGAGAAGAGAGATGAATTACCTATTATCCACATTTAAATAGGATACATCTATCCGTAAAAAAGTTCCTCACCTCACCAGCCAGTTAAATCACTTATCCTCCAATAGAGAAGAGCAAATGAAGGGTTAGAGATAGTATCAGAAAATATGTACTGCCGTGCTGGAGAAAGGCAATGCTTTCTTGTGGTCAAGGGTCCAAAGTCCCTAACTGAGTTGCTGTAGAGACTAAGTGATTTCATATAAGTTACTCTCATTAATAAAATCAGTAAGTGCTGCTCCTTTCTCAAGAGTGTTACAAAATCTTCTTCCTTCTACAGAGTTAAGGAAAAAGGGAATAATTGTGTTCTCCAATAATGTCCAGTTCAGGACCCTCACAATCACAGTGGAAGAACTTGTTGATTCATTCACGTCATATTTCTCTCTGTCTTACAGCATGGGAGAAGAGCATGCCTATTAATACAGAACTTGTGGTGATTATGCCACTTGTATGGTTTATAATAATGGTGTTTGATCATTTACTCACAGTGTTATATATAAACTTTAAGGATTTTTTTCCTAAGAAATAGCTTGGGTGGTTTTTTAAAAGTATAAATACAAAGCATGTCATTGCAAATATTTTATACAATACTTATACAGGGAAAAGTAAATGAAAATCACTGGTTACTCCACTTCCAAGAGACATTACTGTTAACATTGTCATGGGAACCTTTCAGGGATTTTTCTGTTCATGTGAACACACATACCTTAAAATTATAAAGTGGGGCATCCATTATACTAGTGCCCACTAATGTGTTAGAATGTATTTTTTCCCTTAATAATATATCATTGGTGGAGGGGCGTCAAGATGGCAGACTAGGAAGATCCTGAGCTCAACTCAGGGAGCCCACAAACACATCAAAGCTACAACTACATATATGGCAACTCTCACTGAGAATTACCTGAAGACTAGCAGAACAGCTCTTCTACAACCAAGGCTATGAGGAAAGAACCACACAGAGTCTGGTAGGATGGAAGGAGAATTAATCTAGTTGGGACCCACACCCCTAAGCGGGGACCCAGAAGAGAAGGGGGATTTCACAGGCTTGGGGATCCTCCCTAAGAAGTGAGAGAGATACGAGCCCCATATTAGGCATCCCAGCTATGGGGTCTGGCACTGGGAAGATAAGCCCCCGTGACTAGTTTGAAAACTAGTGGGCTTACCTGAGGGCTGTAAGAAACGGAGCCTCCACTCTTGAAGAACACAAGCATGGACTAGCTTTTTCCCAGTCCCGGTGCAGAGGCAGCAGATTGAAAGCTGCCTGATGCTCCAGCTGGCCTGCCAAAACCTCCCCAATACACCCTCCAAAGCCACATCAGCTTCCTGCTCGTCCATCTTGCTCCGACACTGCTCCCTGCTAAGGTGGAGACCACCATCGTTTGCCCCAAGGAAAAGTGAAGCCAGCTCAGGAGAGCTGCTCCAGCACCTTGGGCCCCACACATGCCCCCAACCAAAGAGAGACTGCCATGGCTGCCAGGAGAAGCCCAACTCCTTCAGGGCCCCTTGGGCCCCAGCCTTACCCCATGAGAGCAAGGCAACAGCCACTGATCCTGGGAGAAGCCCCAGAATTCACAGGGCTTTGGCTCTTGTCCCTCCAGCTTGCCAGGCTTACCTCTCACCAAGGCAGCAGCCACCAGTGCATCCCAGGAGAAGAAACAGCCCATGCTCACTTCAGATTCAGCTCTCCCACAAAAGCCATGGGGCACAGGCAGACTGCATAGGGACACTCCCAAACAAGGACTCCTGACCATCCTAACACGGCCAAAGTCCACCATGGCAATTGGTAACAAAGGCATGACTACTTAATTGTGCACTTAGTGTAGATATTTGCAAATAAGTCCCAAGTTTACACCCATATATGCCTTATGTCCGATAACTGATGTAATCTTTCTTTGAAACCACCCTCCTGCCACCCTCTCCAACAATGCTGGCGAGTAGGGAAAATATAATTTAGTTTAATCCAGTAACTTACATCGATCCAATAACTTAAACTTTTTTTTTAGATAATAGTCTTACTCAAGCAAATTCTCCATCTTCCAGATTCTCTGTCCTTGTCCTGATATGTCCAAAATGGTCTCAAGTTGTGAGATGTAAAGGGCTACATAACCCATGGTGATTGAGAGGATGGGAGGGACAGGTCTGCACACAGGTCCCTGTATGCCCTGCTGGCATACTGTGCTAATGTCTGTGATTGGGGAATTTGTTGCATCTTCTTTGGTTTGATCAGGACCCAGAGATCCTCCGCTCTTGACTCAAAGTTTCATTCACTTACAAGCGCTAAAAGGTCCTATGTGTGGCTGCAGGGTTATGTACTTGGTTGTGCTCGGCTGTAGTACATTTAATCCCTGCCAGACCTCTATGGAACCTCTGGGAGGTACCGTAGCTGGATGCCCAACTACTTCTACATCTCCACATCAACTTCACTCTGAGGACATGTGGTACCTTCCAGGTCTTTTTCATGGCACATAAGAGTTAAGTGCCTTAGGAGTTTTATCTAAGACTCTTATTCTGCCTAAAGACTCCAGAAGGAGAGCGGGAGGGATGCTCTCTGTAGCTGTGTTCTCTTCAAGGTAGACTTATTTAGATAGTTCTTGATCCAGGGCTCAGTGCCAGCTGATACATCTCTCCATCTTACTTTTAATGTTTCCTGTTTAGTGTGGCAGACACCTATGTATACATGTCAGGTATAATACAAACCTTATATTCCCAGCTTGTGTCAAAAATATTTTTCATAGTCATTGGTAACTTTCCATTTAAAAATTGACCTAGCTTAGCGAGGTATGTAGGATAGATGATCTTAAGTCACAGCTCATAAAGCAGATCTACCACCAACAAGTAGCTATAAAAACATTGGATTGAGGCTGATGGGGAAGTTGATACAAACAAGCGTAATAGAGACATATCCTTTGGCAGGTGTCTGGGTCAGCATTATAATGTAAATTTGTTGCCAGTACTCTTTATCTTCTCAAGTCATTTGCGATTTTAGAGATGCCCGGTTTGCACTAAGGCATAATGAACCCTATGAGATTTTAACGTTGTTGGCCCAGTTTTAAAATGTGGTTAACTGAGTGGTTAATGTAGGATGAGTTCTTAGGACTGCATTAGGCCAATCAGTCTAATTAGGTTGCATGCCCGTTGGGCATGGACTGTGAGTGCTTGACTAAGTTTTTCGTTACGATTTAGCACATTTTGTCTCAATAAATTTCTTTTGCACTAAACCTCACAAAGTGGTTTGCAAATCACCACTTAACTATTATAAAAATACAAACACATGATTTATAGAACTAATACTTGCACTCAGTTTGAAAGCTGGTCTCTGATTTTATGAAAGTACTTTAGTACTGTTACATAATTTTTTCCCCAAAACAGTAAAGGGAAAAATCTGGTGATACATGTGTACATTAGATACGTGTTAGGCTACTGGACTCCTGTAGGATTCTATAATTCTATGTCAATATAAAGGAATTTTTGAAAACTACTCTGTCTTATTTCCACCCACAATTTCTAGACTGATTTATTAGTTGTTCAGTTATTTAATCAGTAGCTCAAGATATCTTAGGAGTTTCCACTTTTTCAATAGGCTGAACTGATATTAACACTGGTCTATGTAAACATGACTTTTTACTTCACTGGTAGCTAACTTTAAAGACTTTATGAGAATCAACCTTTTTCTACTGTCCACAGCTGTATGTATTATATATGTATGTACACAGAGCTAAAATATTTTCAAGAGAAACTTTCTAATCATATGCCCATATCATGGTATTTAGACTGTAAGATTCATGAGGACACATCCAAGTCTTTTTCACCTTTGTTTTACAACAGAGTTTGGCACACAGTAAGGACACAACCAAATATGAATAAATAAGTACCTATTGAAACCTCCTGGCAATAAGAGACACCCAGTCATATGTTCATGAGATACCACCTTGGGAAAGAGATAGAACGGTGACTCTAGGGGACTCTGCTTATAAAGATTCAGGAGATTCATAAAAACTTCAGTAAGGAAGAAACTCATTCAAGATGGTAAGATCCATGTAGGCAAATATTTCCCTACAAATAACATACCCGTATCTTACTTTGGTTTCATAGAGTCCATAAGATCCGTATGAGGTGCACAAAAGAGAAAATAAGTTCAACATCTTATGAACATTCTATAGTATCAGAGATTCCTAGAGTTAAGAAGAATCTTAGAGGTCATCCGTCTAAGTTTCCACCAAAAATTAGAGATTCTCTTCTCAGCCATAGTAATCATCCAGCTCAAATCTTTCCACTAATAGGAAACATGTGCTTTGTAATTATATACTTACGTGCTTGTAATCCAAACTAAACAGATTTAGATCCTAAGGAAATGAGTGGGCTTGAAGAAAATGACCATACATGTAGGACAGAAGAGTCCAGATATAATGAAGAAAATTTACCTAATTAGAAATAAAGCCTATATCTAGATCAAAGGGAAACATTATACTTCAAAAGCCAGGATTAATGAAAGAGACCAAACCTATAAATATATTGGAGAAATTGTGATTTCAAGGATAAAGCATCTTTTGGGCTATCCTAGAACTGCTAATTGACACCCCGACCCAATATCATTTTCTCATCTTCTTTTGTAATAAGGGTATTTTAACAGAGCTACCTAAAATAAGCATTCCTTTTCCCAGACTCCCTTTCATCTTAGTGTGGCTATGTACCACATTCTGATCCAAAGGATGTGAGCAGAATTTGTGTATGTAACTTCTAAGTCATGTCCTTAGTAGGAAGAGGTATATCTGCCCCTATGCCCCCATTCCCTTTCCAGCTGGCTGAGATGTGAACATGGTGGTGAGCCATCTTCCATGTGGATGAGAACAACTTCCTAGAAATGGCAGAACAGCAGGATGAAAGGACCTGCATGTTTGCCTTGATTGCTTATGCTTGGACTATTACAAAGGAGAGAAATAAACTTACTTCTAACTTATCTGAGTTCCTTTTATTTTAGGTCCTTACGTAATACACAGCTTTCCAGGTGGACAAATTGCAAAGTGTCAGGATCTAAGTAATACAGATATAAGTGTGTTTAAGTGATATATAATAAACTTAAGCATCATACAAAAGATACAATACTTTCTCTTCTGGAGCTGATGAAGTATTTTCAAATATTATGTTAGGTCAACAAAAACTCATTAAATTATAAAAAGCAAAAGTTGTACAGGTGATTTTCTTTGATCAAGAAAATAATAACACAGAGGGTAAGGAGATAATTATCAAAAACATTTGACTACTTAGAAAATTTTAAAATGTATCCCTTAGGTCAAAGAAGAAATTAAAGTTGCAATTATAGCTATTTAGAAAATAATGACAAGAAGCTTCTATTAAAGCTTATGAGCTATGACCTCAGAGCTGTGATTGTGGTCTCTGGATGTTATTTTCGGCCAAAAGGAGCCAGAACTCACTGAAGACAGCTGATTTCAGTTCTGGGTCAGGAAATGTACACATGTACAATATGAGTCCAGAACATCTTTCATAAAAGAAAGTAAGAAAATTTTTATGGTGTACTGGGTTCATGTCAAAATGACTCCAGAACAAACATGAAAAGATTTCCACTGGACAAAGGTGAGCATCTTGAAAAACAATAATATGTGCTCTGGGTTGAAATACATCAAATATGTTTAAATCTACGAGTTCATGAGGGTAAGTGCTTTCCCCACTCCACCCAAGCAAATTAAAAAAAAAAATCCTTGGATAACTATGAAAGTACTAGGAAACAAACTCACTGTTTTGAAAAATGTAAAAAAGAAAGTAATCAATTATTTATCTTGTCCTTCACATAAGATCTACAGCTCAGAAAAACAAATAATTGATGAGTGAATATTTCTCCTTATGGAAATTTTGAAGCTAATAAATGTAAAAGGAATGATAAAAGTGAAAATCACTATTCTGCAACCCTAATGCAAATCTAATGTAAACAATCCAGGCAATGATCAAAAATGGCTGCTAATATGACAAAAAGACAATCAACATTATGTGTTTCTTGATGGAAGTATTATACATAATTCCACCTTTGATTGAAATCAAATCTGCTCTGATAAGGACCAGTTTACAGGGAAATAAGGGACAAAAAATATGATAAATGATACCTAAGGAAAATAATCATCAAAATCCAGTCTTGGGAAACTATAGAATAATAGAAGAAAAAGTCAGGTTTCTTTAATAAAAAGATGGAGAGAGAGAGAGAGAGAGAGGGAGATTTGTAGAGTATAAGATACTTAAAAGACATATCAAGTTATATAAGAATGCTTATATTTTAGAGGTACTTATAGATGAAATGATATGATGTCTAAGATTTTCTTCAAAATAATCCAATGGTGAAAGATCTAGCTGAAGACCTATAAATAAAAGAAGACTGGTCATCAGTTGATATATTTGCAGCTGGGTAATAGACCCACATGGGAGTTTATTACACTGTCTTACTTCTGTATACGTTTAAAATTTTCTAAAATTAATAAATTAAAAAATTATGGAAAAAAGCATTTCTCAGAGAAAATATCATTTTAGTCTTGGATCTCTTCATTATTAAAGAAGATATAAACTAGCAATTCCGCTCAAGAACTTTAAAAAGAATAACAAAGCAAACTCAAGGAATATAAAGTAAATTAAAACATTAAAACATATTAAAAATTTCAGAAGCATAATGTCTTCTATGTCATAAATATTCTTCAGTACATCAATTGATTCCTAATTTTCTGTGTGAGGGCATTTAAATCAAGCAGTCTTAAAATCTAGCTTAATAACAAAAAGTCCTTCTAATGGAATTCCATCAGAATAGCCTCCCTTGTCTTCATCTAACAGATGTAGAATATGTAGACTTATGAGTCCTGGTGTCACAGAATCAATAAAGGTGATGGAAATGATTTCTTTTAAAACAGTATTAGAATACTGGTCTGTTTCTGGGACCTCATATGTATAATCTTAGGACTGTTGACTCTCCTTTGACTTGAACTCTTGCCAATATTCCAAGTGGTAAACCCTTAAAGAGTCCCAAATCACTATCAACACATCAAATTCCTTAAGAAGGAGATTTCTAGTCATGCCATCTATAGTTGACTATATTGTCTTCCTCCTACAGATTGCTGTCACCCTGGTGCCTCCCTTTACTACTTCTATAGAGGGCACAAATGTCTGGAAGACAAGCTTTTCATATGATAATTTCTTCTATTCAGTCAAGATAGATTCTAAAATCAAAATCATTATACAAACATCAGAGATGATAGACTCTTCCATTTAAAAGCGTTGCTGGCATTGAGCTGGTTAAGTTTCTGATGTTGAAAGTCATTTTATAACACACTCCGTAAGTAAACAGTAAATATCTAGTCACAGTTTATGATATATCTTTTCAATATGTATAATCATTTCTTTTTCCCTAAAGTGTTCTCCCTAAATTTGCAATAGCTCATGTAGGCATTATTTTACCTATCTGTGTAACTATTTGCTTAAGAATCTATGCGATATTGGGAAAATACTTTATTTCTCTGAGGCTGAATTTCTTCATAGATAATACTGAATAGTAACACCGTATATTGATGTTGTACAAATTAAATAACAATGTAAACGTTCAATATAGTGCCTGACTTATGAAATATACATTGTACAGCTTAGATTTCTCTGGACAAATACAAAAGGACAAACATTTAAGCACCAAAGTATATTCCTTATGAGTTGTATATTACTATGCTGTTACAGTGGCGACACTATGATATTTGGGCAATAATTCTTGTGTGTTTTTGTCATGACATTCTTTCCACACCATTTAGAAGAAATTTTTAGAGAAAATCATTAATAAAGAAATACAATTTACCTTTTTTCTCACAACTTAATGGCAAAAAATTATGAACTATAAGCACCTAATAGAAAAAAAAATCATGCAAAGAACATTAAAATGAAGCTATTGATGGTGGCTTATTCATGAGCTATTGATTATGCTGATTTAATTACCCACGGTTATAAGATTTTAGAACGAAAAAAGAAAATTGAGGACACCCAGTGCAATCCTGGTCATCTCATCTTCTGTACTTGGGAGCATTATTCATCTTTTTAAGGGAAATATAGATCCTAATAAATCAAAACCAAATGTATTCTTCCTATGTTAAATCTTTTAGGGATATAAATTTGACAAGTTTTGAAAATTTAGGAGGGAACCTTTTGCTTTCTATATCCCTTTAATTCCTTTAATGGAATAGGGTGAGGGTAGAGGGGTGGGGCAAGGAGAGACGAATAATGGTATCATTTTGATTTATTATAAGGCATAAGCTAATATTATTTCTGTCCTCCACAGTATCAGATAGAGAAAGTAAAGAAAGCACTTATTTTCAAAAATGAAGTAGAAGAAAAATAAACACACTGAAATTTATTTTTGATTATATGGTTGCTAGATCAATCTTATTTTCCATTGATTTATTTTGTTTCCTTCAGAGAAATCTAAATATTAAAATCTTGCCCAAACAGATAAAGATTTTTTTTTTGCCTTTGTCAATTGTAGTTTAGTTCTTAAATTTGGTGCAGGTTTTTCAATCCCAGAAAAATGTCTGAGTTATAGGTGCATAAGAGGTACAACCAAAAGAGTTTCTGTCATCAAAGTTCATGATTTTTTCGTGTGTTGCATAAGACAGCAGGCAAAGGTCACCAAAACCTGGTCCCTTCTGAAGGTATAGTTTTCTCCCCTTTCCCTCCTTTTCACTACCACTCATCCCTCCCCACTCCATTAAAATAGCTGTACATAATATACAGACTAATAAGACCCCATTATTTGATAATCTGTGTTATTCTTTACCCACTTAAGACTTATTTTTCCATAATTTTCTTCTATTTGGAGAGACTGTTCAAACATTTTGGCTACTCAAGGCCTACATAAACTCAGGATCCACCTCAAACCCGTTTCCTGCCAAGAAACCATCTTTGATTTCTCTAGTATCTGGAATTAGTATCTCTCCAGTGTAATTACTTGTGAACCCCCCAACCCTGATTAAATTCAATTAATGGATTTTTATCTTGCTCCAAGCATCTGAACTTGGTCAGAAGAAAGACAGCAATGCTGATCAATATAATTTTAAATTCATCTACACTGACCTCAAGTTACAAGCAATTCTATCACATTTCCTCACTTTATTAACTTTCTTAGTCTCTTAGGTAAAGGTTTCACATTTTCTCTCTCTCTTAAAACTCCAATACCCCATCCTTCTCCCATTTGATTTCCTTGATTTTTTTGTCATTGAGAAAATATGGGCAACACATGCTCTTCCTACCAAATTTACCATTACTTGCATCTGTACTCATACCACCAGTCTTTATTTCCATGACAATGGTAAACTAATGGTACCTCTATATCTGAACAAACTCTTCCTTTGTGCACAAAATTCCATTCCTCTCACTCACCCTAGGGCATTATTCCTGCAGTTGATCCTTTCTCTCCTGGATTGCCATTTTTATCCTCTTTTATTGGATAATTTTTATCAGCATAAAAACAGTTACAATATCTTCCATGTTAAGAAAAAAAAACCTTTCTTCACCCCACTTCCCCTTCCAACTACTACTCTAATTTTCTGTCCCTCTTTACAGCAAAAGTCCTCAAATGAGTTGTCCATCCTCACACTCTCCATTTGTCCTTTTATTCTCTCTTGAATCCAAGAGATTCATCAGAAAATCAGTTGGCTTTACCTTCCAAAGACATCCAAATTCCAACAACTTTTCACCACCTTCACCCTCTTCTAAAGAACCATCATTTCTCACCTGAACTAGCGCTTCAGCCTCCCAGCTAGTCTTCCTGCTCCCATAAGTGTCCCCACCCCTGCACTCTGAGTGATACTCTTAAAACATAAGTTAGTTAGATCATGATACGCTTCTGCCCAAAACCCACTAAGGATTTTGCATCAAACTCAGAATTAAATTCACATCTGCAGCATGGTCGGCAAAGCTCCCATGATCTTGCCCTCCACTAACTCTATGATGTCATTTGCTGCTAATTTCTCATTCTGACCTCACCTCATCTCAATTATTCTGCCCCAGCCACAGTGTCCTACTTGGAGATCCTTGAGCGCACCGGGCACACTCCTGCCTCAGACCTTGGTACTTGCTGTTCCCTCGCCTGAGAAGCTTTCCTCCCCCCACATACCCACACATTTGCCTCTCACTTCCTTTAGTCTCTGCTCCAATGCCACTTCTTAACAGAGAGGCCTCACTTAAACACTCTGTATTATGTCTCTACCTTTCTCTCTCTGCATTATTTTTCTGCATAGCATTTATCAGTACCTAAATATTACATAGGTATTTGTTGAGCAACAGCTTTTCCTGCTAGAATATAATCTACATGAGAGATTTTTTTCCACTTCTCTATTTCCAGCATCCAGACTGTATCTTTCAAGTAACTGCTCTCAATAAATATTTGTTGGCTAAATAGTAATATCACATGTTTTATCTTCCTTTATGTAATTTATTATAACTTGTTTGCACTGTATGTAATACATATATATCTTCTGGTCCATATACATAATATATCTTCTTCAGAGCAACCAATGATGCCCAACAATACATCTGTGTTTTGTGGACATTATCTGTTTTAATTCTTATAACAGTTCTGAGATTAGGGTTATATTATCCTCATTTTACAGATTTGGAAATGAATCTAAAGAGATTAAAACTGTTGAACATAGTTACCATTCACAAACCTCATTCCTGACCCCCCCAAATAAAGGCTCTCCCTGTAACTTTACAGTTGAATTTGCTTTTCTAACATTTAGTTCAAACTATGCTATTTGTTGGAAATTTAATTAAGTTAACAGCTCAAACGTAAGCATCGTTTATACACCTTTGAAACGTGGATCTATAGAAATGGCAGTTGAATTAACTACTTGACAAGAACTATTTTCCCATTTGCCTTTACTTTCCTCTACGTTCATTAATGAAAGCACACTTAAATACCATGAAATAATGGAGTTGCCTAAATGATTGGGCATGAAAAGCTGGAAAAACACACTGTTTTGGCTCAGTGAGATATTGAAATTTTTATTTTTAGAAATATTTCTGGAGAGAGTAAAGCTTGATGAAGTATATGAAAACTTGAACTGAAATGTTTTATTTATTGACGTAAGTTTTTTAAACAATCCAAGCTTTAATTTTTTTTCATATTTAATTATTTTTATGCCACTAATTTTCTATGACTTTCTACTCATGCGCCCATATTCCCTCCCCGAGGCCTTTATATTTCTAATTCTTACACATATAATAAAGGTTGGAACAAACTGATGAGGAAAAAAAGTAGAATTCTGCCTTACAAGATCTTTCTTATAATTTTCTAGATGTGCATCCCTTGCTTTCAAATTAGCTACGGTTCAGGAAGTGATGCTGCTAAAACTCCAACGTGAATGTATGAAGATCCAGACATGAGAGAAGCTGGACTTTACATATAGAATCTTTCCTCACTGGCGTCCCTCTCCCTGCCTTGTTCATCTCTGCGTGGGGTTATGCCATCCACCCAGGGGCACAATGTCTATTTCCACAATGCATGGAAATCACCCTGGGCATCTCTTTTCCCTCTCTATGCTTTCTGTCCCCATATTAAATCCATCACTGAATCTTATTGACTTTACTTCTAAATAACTCTCTAATCTATGAACTTCTCTCCCTACTTATTGTCACAACCCTGGTCTAATTCTCTGGCTTATGGCAACAGGTTTCATACGGTCTTCCAGCTTTCAAACCTTTTTTGATAAACAGCCACTGTGATTTATTTTAAACACAAATCAATTCATATCTGTGTAAAACCTTTCAATGTCTTCCCATTGCATTTAGGAAAAAATTCATCTCCTTTCCATAAATTATAATGTTCTTTATGCTTTAGCCCAGCTAATACCACTCTCTCTCTCACTGCCTACCATCCAGTGTTTATAACTTCACTGGAACTTTTTCTGGTGGTCATCCAACCACCTAGAATGCTCTTTTCCAGACCATGCAAGCCTGGATTCTTCTCAGTTTCAGGTCTCAGTTTAAATGACTCTTCTTCAGAGAGGCTCTCCCTGACCACCCAAAGTAAAGTAATTGTTCTCATTGTATTCTCTGTCAAACAATTTTATTCATTTTCTCTGTAATACTTTTTGCATTCACAATGACATATTTACTTGTTGATTGTATGTGTCTCTCATTACACTGTAGACTTCATGGGAACAGAAACGTCTATATTGCTCTCCAGTATACATCCAGGGCCTTGCACAGTGCCCAGCATGTGGTAGTTGCTCGATAGATAACTGATGACTGACTGACTGAATGAATGAATGAATCAATGAAAAACTGAATAAATTGTTTGATTAACTTGGTAAACCAAAATTATTGGGTTCAGATTCTATCACAAGATGTTCAAGCCAAATAAGCTTAATTATAGATAAAATTAAAACATATATATATATATATATAACTTTTGAAAATTGTAAAGCACAATAGAATTGAAAGAATCATTCAACAAAAATATATACTCTTTGTTCAAGCTGATATTTATAATTATAGACCAAATACTGGCTCCTTAAAAAAGCATAAATAAAATCATTATTGCATAAAATTTATACAGTAGTGCTTTACATTTTTAATAGTATAGGAGTAAATTTGCCTCTGTGGAAACATCAATTTTATCAACAAAGCATTAATTAGAAATCAAACTATAAATGTTGGGCTCCTGAATTAAAAGTGAAGGCATATCTGTCTCAACACTGCGAGTGATTTATTCTCACAATGTCGCTCATGAAAGCATCTCCTTGTGTCTGTGCCTTGTTCCTCTCCACGGGGCTAGGATTTATTTATGTTGTAGCATTGCTCTGGGAAAAGGACACCGCACTGCCCACTTCCGTTGCCTCAAACTCTGGCTCATTCAAATCAGCTTATGCAAATAGATGTCTGAGAGCAGCCTTCTCTGTCTCCACCAACTCAGCAGGCATATGTGGATCTTTGTTTAGGTCAATGCATGCCATATATGCGTCCACATGGCATGAAAAATATATTTCTTAAAGGAAAATTCTTAGTATAAAAATTTAAGCTAAAAGCACAGAATATAAAATGATGTGGGAAAGAAAGTATAGTAAATTTGACTACAGGCGTGATATGTAAAGTTATATTATAATCCAAGAAAATTCATTACAGCAGAGATGAGAAAACATTGCCTTATCATCTATTCACTTTCCCAGAATACTGCTGAATTCTGGGAAGAACAAGTGGAAAATAATAACAGTTAAATATTCTGAAGCCTTAAGTTTTCTAAGCACTTTATGTACATCAAGTAGTTCATGCCCCACAAAAATTCAGTGAGGTAGGCAGTATTATTCATTGTTTTGACAGATAAGTAAACATGACACGTAAATATTAGGTAACTTATACAAAGTCATGCAGCTAGTAAGTGGTATGGATAAGATTTGAGTTTAAAGCCCACATTGTTTGTTTGTTTGTTTTTCCGCGGTACGCGGGCGTCTCACTGTTGTGGCCTTTCCCGTTGCGGAGCACAGGCTCCGGAAGCTCAGGCTCCAGATGCGCAGGCTCAGCGGCCATGGCTCACGGGCCCAGCCGCTCCGCGGCATGTGGGATCCTCCCGACGCCGGGCATGAACCCGTGTCCCCTGCATCGACAGGCGGACTCTCAACCACTGCGCCACCAGGGAAGCCCTAAAGCCCACATTCTTAAATACTGTTCAATACTGCCTCTGATAAATAAGTTACATTCCAATACATTCTTAAAGAACCTACAGATCAGTAAAAGGGAAAGACACGTGCCCGAACAAAGGATTAATCCTTTTATATAATTAATATTTATAATTTCCAGAATATTTTTACTATATTATTACATTAATTCATATAGGTAAACAATTAGCATAATACTTGGCATATAGTATATGCTTGAAAAGTGTTCTTCTTCACTGGATCCTCACCTCTACTCTGTTAGGTAGCAGAGAGTAGATGTCAACATGAGGAAAGCTATTCATGATTATGAATTAACCATGAAATTCTGGTGACATATTCAGCCAGAGTTTTTCTCACTCATGCAAAGTGCCATGTTGGTCAGCAAGGGCTCTCCTTCAAGCATGGATCAGAGGCAGTAAAATCTTTGACCGTGGTTACCAGTCCTAAACCTCAATCCAACTCCGTCCACCTCAACACATGGCTACTTGGGAAGGCACAGAATGAGGTCAGATGTTGATAGCTCCCTCCATCTCAACACAGGTCATTTCTTTTCCTTTTTGTTCTTTATTGCAGTATAGTTGCCATACAATATTAAGCAAGTTTCAGATGTACTACATAGTGATTCACAATTTTCAAAGGCTGTACTCCATTTATACTTATTATAAGACTGGCTATATTCCCTGTGCTGTACAATATATCCTTCTATTGACAGCTTATTTATTTTATACATAGTAGTTTGTACCTATTAATCCCCTACCCCTATCTTGCCTCTACTCCTTCCCTCTCCCCACTGGTAACCACTAGTTTGTTCTCTATATCTGTGAGTCTGTTTCTTTTAGGTTATTCAATAGTTTGTTTTATTTTTTCAACACAAGTCATTTCTGCTGCTTACATTTTCTTAATCAGAACCAGTTATATGACCTGAATGCAAATCCAAAAGAAGTTGGGAAATGTTGTTTTTCTATGGGCCCATAAAAAGAAAATCATGTAATAAACAAAAAGAATTGTATCTGCTACTAGTACTAGTATTCCTCTTTGTCAGATCAGTATAGTGAGGTACATGAAGGTATAGTGACCTACTCTTGACCATTCAGTCAGTACACATTGAAATGAAACAGGCTTTCTGCATTTTAAATTAGTGGTCATTATGCTAAGTATCATAATCAAATAGTTAAATCTTATGAAGAAAACAGTTATTTCAGTTGAGAGTTATTGAAATCCTTCATAGAAGAAATGCCATTGAAACTGTTATTAAAGGTAGATAGGATTTGTGTACAGAGAGATGGGATAAGGGAATCCTAGGCAAAGCTACATAAGCAGAGTAGAAGTAAAGTAGTAGAAAGTATATATAGGAGCTAACTCAATTTGACCAAATCAGGATAATTATTTTAATGGGCATAAAATTATCCTGCTAAGTGAAAAATTTCACCTTGATCTGATTGATACAAAAATCTAAGTGCTTAGTTGATATGGACATTAAGACAACTTATTATTTCATGGTTTGATCACCTTTGCTCCTTTTATTGTTAACCCAGACATAGCCTTGGGTTCTAAAATGTACATATGTTACCTGAAAACTCATGATTTATTTAAAGTTTGCTAGTGGTAAAATGCTTCAAAATATTCCCCCGATTTCAAGTATGGTCATTAATGACTGGTATATACTTGAAAAAAACAATCTAAAAAAGCCATTAATATAGAAACATTAAATTTAAACAAAACTAGCACTCATTCATTCATTTATTTATTCATTTGGCATTTACCTTTCAAGGATTTATGTTCTAGGCAAAATACTTGATGCAGGTTAGACATGATTGAGATAGGTCACTCACATTCTTTTAATTAGTATAGACCAGTGCACTTCACATAGAATTAGAATAAACAGGATTTGCAATAACAAAGATATGCTTTGTAAGTATTTGTATTTTTTTCCCTTTTTGAAACTCAAATGCAATAATTAAATTAAGTTGGGCACAAATACTGACATACAAAATGGAAGAATTTTTTTAATCATGCCTGTCAGGATTTAACCTAAATAAAGCAGAGGATCAGTTTTTTCTCTCTTTCTGTGTATATTACCCAGAACAAAGGGGAGATTCTGAAGCTTTGGCAGTGGACTTGGAAAAGAAGCATACAACATCTCCCTAGGCAAAGCCCTAAAACGATTTAAACTGTGTGCTTCTGTGAAACATGCTATACGTGATATTATTAGGCTGAAGCAGTAGAAAACAATAAAAATAATACAGCTTTTCATTTGTGCTCGTCTTGAAAATTAGGCAAAGAGGATTCACTCAAGAACAGATTAGTTACATAAAACATGACACATGTACCCAGTTAGAGGGCACCTCCTTGTTTAGATTCTTTGGTCTCTGTAGTTACAGAAGGCTGGGCCAGCTGAAGATGGACTTGCCTCATCTTTCTCATAAAGTGAAGGGGTGACAGGCAGATAGCGGCCCACACCCTTACCACGTGCTGGGGTGTCAGGAAAGAATAGATTGAGTATCAAGGATGACAAAATATCATCAAAATGTTCCATACAAAATTAAAAATAATTATTTCAGGATTTTTGGCACAAGAAGGTAATGGATGGATTTTGATACAAACTATAGTGTGTTATAATTTAAAACCAACTATACATTATAGAAGGCACTCTAGGATTAAAGGAAATTCCCACAGCAAATAAAAATTAATGTAAATGTTCTCTGGGGTTACATTTTTGCAGCTTCATTATTTCGTGGAAACTTCTGATGTGGGAAACCATACTATTCACTGGAGATAGATAGTGATATATGCAATCGACACAGGGTAGAATATTTCAAGTAGGGCTTCAAGGTTTAATTAGAAAAGGCAGGTTAGTGACCTATAAACCTAAGAAAGAGATTCCAGTATTTCTGTCTTAAAAAAAAAAAATCAACAAACATAAAATCAATAGACTGTTCTTATGGAGCCTTTGACATAAACGATGAGGGATATATAAAAGAGAATGAGAAAACTTTATGCCTGCTTGAGAGGACAAAATATCCCATGATGAGCACTGTTGTTTGTCAATTTTAAGAACCCTATGAGAAGAGGAGGACTGGAGACTAATATGCAATAATCAGAGAGTGATATAAGTTGGGATAGAATGAAGAACTAAATTGTTGGTTTTCACTCATCTTATTATAGAGTTTTGGAGAAAAGGGCTATCTGCAAATACTAGGTTAGACAGAAAAACATCCAGAGAAAAGTGAGCCTTGAGTTGAAGCTTAAGTGAAGGGAAGAAAAGATATTGAAAAGAAGAGGGTAGAGAATTCCATGACAGGGAACTGTATGAACCTAGGATATAGAAAGATGATAAAACTTGGAAGTTGACATCAGGGCAGAGTTGGAAGTTGCTTGAGATAACTTAAGGAGGATCAGACAATGACAAAAATCATGGAATTGATATGTTCAGCAGAGAATTCATTGAAAGTCATTTTTTAAAAAGTGTGATGTGATAATTACGCTCAGTGTCTTCTGAAGAATAGCCTGGAAAGTTTAAAAAAGATGAACAGGAAGTTGAGATGTGATGTCAGGGAGACCACAGATTGTACTAATTAAAGCATGAGATGATAAGGGGCCAGGAATACTCTATGTTATATAAAGAGCAACAGATGATCTTCCTTGATTATTAAAATTAACCCATCCACAGTGATACTCCCTAATCCTCTTCACGCACTGCTTTTTCTTAGCTTTCCTAACCATTTTATTTTTATTTATTGTCTCTCTCATCTCTACAATAGGTAATCTTTTTTGCTTTGTTTTGTTTTTTCAGTGTTGTATTTCCACAGCCTAGAACAGTGCTTGACACATGATATGTGCTCAATAAATTTTTTTTGATAAATCAATGAGTAAATATTGCAAAAATCCTAAAGAAAGTGATCCTTAGGAGCAGACTGAATATAAAGAATGCCTACTCCTGGGCATATATCTGGAGAAAACCATAATTTGAAAAGGTACATGCACTGCAATGTTCACTGCAGCACTATTTACAATAGCCAAGACCCAAGTGCCCCTCAACAGATGAATGTATAAAGAAGATGTGGTGTGTGTGTATATATATATAAAGGCAGACAGAGAAAGACAAATATCATATGATATCACTTATATGTGGAATCTAAAAAAATGATACAAATGAACTTATTTACAAAACAGAAATAGACCTACAGATATAGAAAACAAATTTATGGTTACCAAAGGGGAAAAGGGGGGAGGGATAAATTAGTTTGGACTGACCTATATTCACTACTATATATAAAATAGGTAACCAACAAGGACCTAATGTATAGTACAGGGAACTATATGCAATATTTTGCAATAACCTGCAAGGGGAAAGAATCTGAAAAAAATATATATATATATATAACTGAATCACTTTGCTGTACACTTGAAACTAACAACATTGTAAATCAACTATACTTCAATTATAAATGAATAAATAAATAAATAAATAAATAATAAATAAAATAATGAGGAGTAAGATAAAACTAAAATAATGATTCCAGAGAATACAACGTAGAATATTTTTTAAGTGATGGGAACAATTGAAGAGTTTTTATCCAATGGGGGTAGTTTGGAATTAGTTTTAGGTTGGAACCTAAATAATATTAGTAAAATTTTATTTGGTTAGTATTGTCTTCCCACACTTAACACAGTACCTACAAAGTTGGTGTTCTATAAATTCATTTTGAAAGAATACATTCTATATTGAGTTTAAGGATTAGTGAATGTGCTCTGTTTGGAGTTGGAAAGGTAAGTCTGAAGAGCAGGGAAAAATAGGAAAGGTAGATATGAAAGGTTTCAGCATAGAAGCTGGACGATCTGGTGTGGCAAAGGAATTTTCAGAGTTGGAAATGCATAAGTGTTTTCATGTGTTCATGCAACTAATTTTGTGAAAGAAAGGTTACTCTCATTTGACTAAAAACTTGTTTTAGCAAATTTAGAAATTAATTTGAGAAATTTGCAACCTGGAGGCAGAGCATACAAGCACTAAACTTTGGAATTAATTTTACGCATATGTGTCTTTTATTCATTAGGTAAATTTCTGAAAAGTTATATGCAAATCAAATAAGGGCAAATCTAATAACATTGACTCACATTAGAAGAGCTATTTTATATGCATTTCTGATTGATTTGCAATTGGCAGTCCTTCATAACACCTTCATCCTCTCTTTGCCCTTCAAGATTCTGTCAATTAGTTGATGAACTGTCAGCATTTAAATTCTTCAGGAGCTTACTATTTAAAGGATGCCTGTAGTGAATGCTTTAGTTGTATGAGAAAATCATGTTGGGATATATTGAGTTTTATAGAGAGTAAGGAACATGTACCATGACATCTCAGAAAAGTTTTAGTATCATAAGTACACACAAAGCATGGAATGAAATAATAGTTGTTTAAAACACAACAAATGTTGATGCAAGTTAGTTTGTTGAAGTTAGTTTGTTGTTTGTCCCCTTTAAGGGAATATATATAATGCTTTTAATCAGTGCGAGAATTTGACCAGCTATTAAGGTCTCTGAATTCAAATTTTCCAAGACTTTGGGGATATTTTAATTATGTGTGTCTGTGTGAATAGGTGTGCCTCCAGTATATAATCTGTACATACACATAAATAATTAGTCAACTTACCTTTTTCCCCTTCTCCTTGGAACATCTATTTGTGAATAATTTGAGTCCACTTGAACCAATTAACATCTTCAAGAAAATATTTTGTACACCAATTACATGCAAATGTTGGGGAAACAAATTTGAATAAATTTTGAACCTGACTCAAAGAGTTCTGAAATCCATGATCCAAAGATCTCCCAAGGAACCCAGAGAGCAGGGGTCCTCGTCCAATGGTCCCTTTTGGACCCCATGGCACTAATGAAAGCTGTGCAGTCTGTACTTGAAAATAATGTGTCCTCTGATCTGAAGATAGTAGATTTATTGCATTACGTATTAATATAGTTACCCCTTCTCCCCATCTTCTGATAAAGATACAACAGTATGAGTAACAAGCCAGTGAGGCCTTAGGCACCGACTCTTTTCTGATGTAAACCTCTTCCAAAACAAACACACTTATCTTCTTCCTCACCACTCTCAGCTATTCTCCTTTTCTCACCAAAATGTATGATTTTGATGCTGATGGTCTGAATTTCCTTCCCAAGGCATTCCTGCTAAAGATACAGGCAGAACCAGCATGACCATCACACTATAATACTGTTCTTAATCTTTCCGAAGATTAAATAATGACTGGGAATGAGAGTAAATTATATAGGAAAATACCATTGTGTAATTCTCATATGTGAACATACTCTGAGTATTACTGAAGATAGACTAAAATATGTTGCGGTTACGCCCCTCCCCCCCTCCAAAAAAATCCTTTAAAATCTCAGTGGCTTTCAGCGGCAAAAGGTTTGGATTTTTTTGTTTGTTTTGTCTTCCTTATTCCTGCAACATATTCATCTCAGGTCAGTGGTGAGCTCTGTTCCTTTTTGTCTTTGTGGGGTGGGGTGTACAAGCCAATATGGTTTCATGTCGATGACAAACAACTGTGTCTTCCAAAGATTCCAGCTGGAAGCGGCCCGCTCAACTTACCTTCACAATGCTTTGACCAAAGCATGTCACATGTCTATGCCCAACCTCAAAGGGATGGAGAGTGCTGTCCCATCAGGTGCCTGGAAGGAGGAAAATTACAAATCACAAGTGCTCTTAAAACTAGCTCACCCTGAACTGAATAAGCAATGTGTGTATATACTTTTTTTTAAAATATAAATTTTCAGTTTAAACCAGTTCAAAAGCATTTTGGAAAGAATAAAGCACTATATAAATATACGTACTATTATTATTAACATACTTTAGGCAACATATGATCATTAGAATGGAGAATTTGGTAATTATAATAAATGACTAGTTTTGAAGTGTCCTTTGCTTTTTTCCCCCCATTCATAGAGTATTTATTGAGTACCTCTGATTTTCCTGGTACTGAGCACATAGGAATAAGTGAGACATATAGCCTCCTATCAAGGAAATTACAATCCAGTAGAAAAGAGTCACTAGTAAATCAACAATAATGACAGATTACATTGAATGTGATGACAGAAACAAATAAGTGATGTAAAGAGAAATTTCATAAAGTGATGTCAGGATGACTCTGCTTGCCCAGGTAGATTGCCAAGAGTAGGTGACTTTGAGATGAGTCTTAAATACTGAATAGAGATTATTACAGAATGGATAAGAAAGGTCTGGACAAGCACAGACATAAGAGTTTATATAATGGTGAGAAATTGCAAGGACTTCCGAGGCTAGAGAATAGATTTATGAGGGCAAGGGGTCCACAAAGCAAAGTATAAGTTGAGAGATGTAGGCAGATATATTTGTGTCATGCTAAAAATTTTTCAACATTTCTGAAAGATAGTGGTGAAACATAGTAGACTTTGCCTTAGAAAGAACATTCTCTTGGTAGGTGAAGAACAGATCTTCATTACCTTGTATAATACCTAGTATATAATTGGTAGTCAACAAACAATGCTGACAGAATGAGTGAGTCAATGGTGGCATGTAGGCCTCACTGCAATACATTAACCAATTTTTCTGAAATTTGGAAATATCATACATTCAAAAAGTTGGTAATGTTTATGACAAGTATTTCTGAATAAAGACTCAGAAATGCAACTATTAATTTATTCATTCAAGTATTCATTTCCAGATTTTCTAAATTCATTCATGTAACAGATTTTGCTTCTATGCAAAGCACTACATTAAGTGCTATGAGAAGCGAAGGTACTGACATATAGATTTATTTTTTCCTGCAAGGACTATAGAGTCCAACAACAAAAAGAATAAGACCCATGCTCAAATAATTGCTTCAATATGGCATATGGTGAAAGGAATAAAAGAAAAACAGATTGGTGCTTACTCTAGGCCAGTGGTTGTAAATGATTTCTGGAAGAGGTTATCATTCAGGCTGGCCTTTGACAGATTTATTTTAGACTTTTAGAGATAGTCAAGTTAGAAATAAATAAACAGCAATGCCTATTTCGAACAATCTGATCCATTTTGTATTTTATTGTCGTTATTTATGTTAATCCGTCGAAATTATGAGTCAGACTAATTTTTAACTATGCAGCTGATTCAAGTCAGTGAGATAACCCTGAATTTATCTTGCATACAAGTTAGCTCTCAATGCACCAGCTACTCATATTTAGTTACCTTTCCTGACTTGTGGAACAAATATTGACAGTTTGTTTTTGTCACCAATATTTCCAGAAAATTAAAATTTATCAGCCTTTCAAACCATTTTCCAATTTTATCCTTTGGGAAAAACGTGGTAATGGAATGATTAAGTACATATGCAGATTTTATAGGAAATACATTACATTTTATAACCTGATAAAATGCTTGTTGATAAAATGCTTTCATTATATTATTTTATTTCATAAATTTATTCATCATTAGAGTATTTGTTATGTTCCAGAAAATGTACCAAATGATTAATAATACCAGATTCATTAAGCCTATTGATTTGCCAAGCATTCAACTATTTGCTTTGCACACCTTATTCATTTAATCCTCAAAATGATGATATAAGTATTGTTATTCTCATTTTACAAATGAGAAGATTTAAGTGTAGAGAGTAACCTGCCAAATGTCACATAAACAATATGTGGGGATCCAAGATTCAAACCCAGATCTGTCTTTTCCAAATCATACTCTTAATTTCTATACAGATTGAGGAAAGAGTGAAAAAAATCTGACTCATCCTAATGTCCACCCAGGATAACTGACATATACAGAAACCACAATACTGTAACAGAAGTGCTGAAATGGGGACTGGAAGTTCTAAAAGGCAGAGTCTGTCTTTTCCCTTTTGGAATTCCAATGCCTCACCTTGTTCATTGGTGTATAGTGGTTGCTTAGGATACATTTGTTGAATGAACAAATGAATAAATAACTACAAAGAGACAAAAGGAGAAATTGGAGCATCAGGAGACTTTTTTGCATAAGAGGAAATTGAGAGGTTAAATATCTGCCCCAAACAAAACATCTATTCTAATCAAAATTAGGCTTGAGCCCAGACCATCTAACTCTATTCTTTTCCATGGTACCACAGCTGCAGGAAGATGGCATACAGACACAGATGACACTTGTCCTTTATCAAGATGACAATACCCTTGAACTCAGGTGTCGCTCTGTATTTACTGTAAAGCTCCAGTGTGTTATTGTATGCATGGGGTGGAGGGTTATGTAGTGATGAGAGCATGAGCTCTCAGGCAGGTATGAGCAGGTTCAGATTTAGGCTCTGCCCTTTATCTCAGGTAAGTTGCTTAACCTCACTAAACCTCAGTGTGATCATTTATAAAATGGATGTGTTGTGCCCGATCCATAGAACTGTGAGGATTGAATGTGAAAACTCGTGAAAAGTGCTTAGCACAGTGTCTAATGCACAGTTCAAAAGACCTGGCTGTTATTTTGTATCATCAGATGTATTTACTTAGTAGGACTGCTGCAGCAAAGCACCCAAAACTAGGTAACTTGAAACAATAGAAATTTATTGTTTCACAGTTTTGGAGCCTACAGCTCTGAAGTCCAGGTGTTGGCAAGGCCATGCTGTCTCTGATGGATCCATGGGAGAATCCTCCCTTGCCTCTTCTAGCACCTGGTGTTTGATGGCAAGGCTTGAGGAATGTATTACTCATTATTTAGCTTGAGGATGTATTACTCCAGTTACATGGCTGTCTTCTCCTCAGGTGTCTTTACATCATCTTCCCCCTGCACGTGTCTCTCTCTGTGTCCAAATTTCCCCTTTTTATAAGGATACCAGTCATACTGGATTAAAGCCCACTCTAATGACTTCATCTTAACTTGATTACCTCTGTAAAGATGCTATTTCTAAATTAGGTACTTGGGATTAGGATGTCAACATATCATTTTGGGGAGACAAAACTCCACCTTTAATACCAGGCATCTACTTTTAACACCGCTCCTTAAAGGAGCCGTGTAACTTCAAATCTCCCAACCCAGAAGAGCTGTATAGAAAGCACTTTTCTGAGAATGTTCTCTTGTGCGTCCTACTTTTCTGTACCTAGCTTCTCAGCTATCTCCTGACAGCCTCAATTGAGAGTTGCCTCTTGGGTCTGGTTTAGATGTCACTCCTGGACTAATTAGGGGAGTCTCTTGCTGAACCTGCAACCTCTGTCCCCAGTGGCCCCTGAGTTCTGTTCTTCTCGCATCAGTACTGCCTTTGGTGGTAAGACTGCCTCCCTCGGAGGCCAACCTTGTCCTCATTTTACCTTCATTCATCCTCTATTGACATAGATGATAGTAGTAACTGCTCATATTTATTGAAAGCTCTAATGAGCTAGGAGTTATATCAAACACTCGACAGGCATTGCCTCATTTAATCCCCACAACAGCCACATAAAGGTTACAGATGAGGAATCCAAGGTTCAGAGAGGAGGTTAACTTGCCCAAAATTGCACAGCTAGGAAAAGACAAAGCTAGAATGTAAGCCGAAATGTGTTTAACACAAAAGATTGGTTCTTAACTATACAGTCTCTGCCCTAAAGGAGCACAGAATATAGTAGAAAAATGAGACCACAAAATCAGTAACTATAGAAAGTAAAATGAATGGAATAAGAGATAAACATAAAAAACTATGTGGACACCCATCAAGGGTCTTAATCCCCATGGCAGTTATCAGGGAAGGCTGCTGAAGGATTATAATTCAGTAGGCATACATGGAAGTATGTGTCATGGGCAGAAACAGGTAAAAGAAGAGGGACCAGGAAGGGCTTGTATAGCATACAGAGGTCTGCAGTCTTAAAAGATGGTAGAGGGATGGAGAGCATACCAAGAGGAGATGGCATTAAAGATTCTTATTTAAGCAAGGAAGTGACATGATTTGTTCACATGTTGGGAGATTCATTCTGAAAGGAATGTGGAGAAGAGATCTGACAGGCACACATTGAGAGGTAGGGCATGTCTATTTCATGAAACAGATAAGAAACCATGAGGCTTGAACTAAGATGGTGGCTGAAGGAATGGAAGAGAGAGAGGATTTCAGAGAGAGCAGGTCTAATCTATTGCACTTGGACCTGACTTAATGTGTGCAAGAGACAGTAAACAATGAAATAACTTCCAAGGTTCCAGTGTGATACCTGATGAGTGCAAAGCATTGCTTTTCACTGGAATAGGGAATGAGAAGGGAAATCAGGTGTGGATAAGATGGGAGGCAGTCGTGGCTTTAATTCTGAATTTGTTGAGTGTGAGGTACATGAGGTTATGTAAGTGAAGGAATTTCAGAACTGGAAAAAGAAGTACAGATATGAAACCAAAGAGGTTAAGTACAAATCTTGTATTCCTGACTTTGAATTGAAATGTCAGTATGAGCTCATGGTGTGTCTTCTCTAAAAGAAAAAGTTAGCTCTATCCATTGAAAAGACCTAGAAATGAAGACCAACCTGGTAGCAATAGACAAACCCTTATTGATCAGATTTTGGTCTGTAAATACCATTTTCCCCTAACAGGAACCAAACTATTTTGGAAAAATAGCTGGTTCTAGGTCTGGGGAAAAACATGTACAAGTTGATTCTGGAACACCTTATCATACCAAAAGCAAGGAAACTACCTATCCAAAAGACCCAGGAAATCATTTTGAAGACACTCTCTGGCCCAAAATAGGATAACCGGAGTATAAATAAGATTAACAACCTAATGGTTTGAAACACATCAAACACTTTTAAATCCATAGGTTTGTAATTTTATATATATAAACTTTTCTGAATGTTTGAAATGTTTCTTAATAATAATGCAAAAAAATTAGGCAGCTAGTACAGTGCCTTGCACATGAAAGACATAAGTTGGACTTCTTTTTATTATCACAGCCTGAAAGTAGCTAGCACCTTTCTATAACTCATTTTATTCCTGCTTTCATGTTAAAAAGTTTATTTTCCATTGATAAAAACTTGCTGATTCAAGGGAAACTGTTGAATTATCTTATTCCTCTTGGTTCTCATTTTTTAAAAGGGAACAAATGAAAATAGATAATTAATAAACTTGTTTTTCTCAGCTTCAAGTTACCTGAAGAAAATCACTGCAAAATAATGATTTTATATGTAACCAATCTTGCCATCGACCACATTGCTTTGTCTTTTGTGTTTAATACAAAACTGCTTTACTCCACATTTTGAAATGTTTTCATCTTTCTCATAAAAAGAGGGAGGCACATATTACTGATTTTCACTAACAAGTGCTAGACCACGTGAAAAACCTCATGGGGTTAATTTTCTGTTTTTTGTTTTTCCCATGCTAGGCTGATTGAATGTGTCCCATGACTTAGTTCAGCCTCAAAACATGGCACTGGATCAATCAATAGGTTTGACACAACTTCAGCTGCTCTGATATAGGATTCATTAAAAAGGAGTCATATTCATGAGATATTTTAGCTGATAAAAGAGAAAAATAAAAGTGTGTCCTTGCTACTTTTTCCCAAGGGGAAAGGGAAGAAAGGGGTGTTGGTGGGATAAAAAAGAGTCAAGGGAGTGGGGGCCATGTTTCTTGGATGCAGGAATCTTAAGGTCTGCCTTTTGACTTCAAGATTAAGCTTTGTTCCCATGGTAGTATGGGTTTCCAGATTGGGACACCCAGGTCCCTTCATATAAATATATTCTTCTAAACCTCTGCTTTTTTCAATTGGGTTACTGTGTTCTATTTTAGTACACTTCTCACTTACTCTATAATCTAAAAGAGAGACTTTGATACCGGAGCTAAATTAAAGAAGAGACCTCGCTTGTTTTTAGATAAAGTGAGAGCCGTCAACCTTCTTGAGAACATCATGTTTTGATTGATAGATTTTCTCACTGGCTCTTTTCTCTCAACTTCCCCTTGGTAGAGGACCTCATCAACTTCCCTATTCTGTTTTGTTTTCCATCCATCTCAGTGAAGGAAGATGGCTCCACGAAGGCTGACCCTATTGCCCATCTCACCTTCTCACTCTTTTCTGTCTCTTTCAAAATCAAAAACAAGTTCTTCCCCTCCGGCTTCCTTATTCACTCATACTTCTATTGGTTCTCAGCCATCAAATGTGTGCGCTGATTGTTCCTTTCTTGGGAAAACAGAACAGAACAAAAAAGTTTTTACCTTGTGACCTCCTCCAGCCACTATTCTATTCCCCTCACATTACTGATTCTTAAACTACAAGAACAAATAATCTGGACCCAATGCCTCTGTTTCCTTACTGCCTTCTGAGTCCTGGCTTCCTCTTGACCATTTCATGTCGAATAAAATTGTACATGTGACCAGGTACCTAATCACCACATTTAGTGGCTCAGACTCTGTCCTCATGCCCCATATCTGCACGACAGATTTGATCTGTGTTCCTCACACATCCTTTGTGAACTCTCCCTCCAAGATCTACTTGACACTGGGAAATCCTTGATATCTTCAAACATTTTCAACCATTAATTCCCTGTTGCACTGGCTGCTCTATTTTTCTTTACTCGTATACTTTTCTTTCTAAAACTTTCCAGAATATTGGGCCTGTAGGAGGATAATATACAGTATCACTTGATTCTACTGCATAATTTTGAACCAAGTGAAAAACTGAACATGGGAGATCAGCAATTGGATATTAACTGTTTCTATAGATCCACGGCCAAAAAGGGATGCTAATATTCTTTGTCTCTCCATTTATCCTAAGCTCAGAGCTTGAAGGAATCTATTCAAGGAAACAAATTGGCTTTGTAGGGCAGACATACTTACCCAGAATTGTTGCTTCCCACAAAAAGGGGGAAATGAATCTCCAGATCTTTCAGGCTTTAAATAGATAAGATTTACCCAGTGGAAAAATGTGAACCAGTGAATGTCATTGCACTCCCAGTCAAATAAATCACTGCTCCCTCTTGGGGAGAAGTGATTAAGACACATCATGAGTGTTACTCTAGTGCAGGTTTTTCCATAAGGAAATACGGAACTATATATACACACAGCGTGAGGTATTCTTCATTCTTATGTTAATCATCATCTTTATGTAGATAATTCTGTCTCTGAGTTTGATGTATGCCTAACTTTACAATGTGACACTTACTCACCTGCCTCTACCCCATGTTCTTCTCCATTATAGCCAATGGCAATACCACTCCCAGTCATCCAGACAAAAAACTTTGGCATCATCTTTAATTCATGAGTCTCCTTTCTTCCTATTGCTTTTCTTTCAAAATGTCTCTCGTACTCATCCTTTCTCTTCAATTTGTACATCTACCACTCTCTTCTGCTCCTTATTTATCATCCATGCATTCAACAACTATTTATTAAGTACATACCAGGTGCTAGGAAATGTTTTAGGCAGTGGAGATATAACAGAAAGGTAAACCATGGATTCAGCCCTCATGGGGCTGAGAAGAGCACACAAAGGTTTTTATCCATCTCCTTTTGATTCAGTTATCAGAACATACAACATCTGCTAAAGCTGAAGCCCACAGTCTTAGAAATTTTTCTTTCATTGCACTCCCAGTCTGCACATCATTAGTACAATTCAGATGGAAATCCTGTAGAGATGCAATATTGCTAACAGACTGCACTTTCCCAGAAAATTTGACCTCCCAAATTTGATTTATTTAACATATTTGCATTTTAATGCATTTTTCTGAAAGGGTAATCTCATCAAGATGGGCTGCTGTGGTTTTACTGAGTAATTCACAATTTTCAGCTCATTTATATGTATTTATTAATGTGCAGTATGAATATTTGCACAATGCACAGGCACATATGGATTGTGTCCACCAGAAATGCACATTTAAAAATTTCAAAGGCTGAGCATTTGGTATCTTGGTTACCTTACAGATGTTCCTCCTCTAGCTTAATATACTCCATTGAGTCAGTCTCCCAGTTTTAAGGTTAATAATAAGTAACACTTCTGTGGTACCCTACAATTTATAGTACACACTTTTCTCTGACATTAACTCATTGAATAACATGTCTGACATCTTGGGAAAGCTCAATAACCTCTTGAAGCTACAGAAGAACCATTTAAAGGGCCAGTTCTCCTCCAGCCTCTGTCACTAACCTTCAGTGATGCAAGTTCCTAAGTCAATCCTGACTAAGCTGTTACATTTAGGTATGGCACATGGACATGGTCAGTGGATGTGGCCAGAGAAATTCTGATATGACCAGATTAAATTCTGGCACTCTCTCCTTCCACCAGCCCCAGCCTCCTTTCAACTCCATTTTCTAGGCTCAGTTGGCACAAATGTGTTTTTTTCCAATGTCTCTTTCCTAGTTCTCTAGTTCTTCACGGGAATTGGTATGCTTTTCCTTAATCATTGGGACAGGGTGCCTATTTCTGCCAGCTGCTACCATGAGAAGGAACTCTGGCAGAAGAACCCTATCTACATTCTTCTCAGATATTGGATGGGATGTTTACATTAATACGCTGAATTCTTGTCTGAAATGTTCACAATATTCCTTAGGACATATATATGTGTGTGTGTGTATATATATATATATATATATATATATATATATATATATTCCAAGAGACTGTTGCAGGTACATATCAGTCTTCATTATTTCTAAACATCATATTTTATCATCTTTCAAATACAGCTAAGTCATAATTTATACCTTTCTGTATGGGATTAAAAACTCTCACAAAACATGTCACCTTTATGTGTAAGAACAAAACTACAAATATATCAAAAGTTTTATTAGTATGATGATGTCTTTCTTATAATTTTCCACACTTTAAATATTTCCTTTTTAATTTTTTATTGATGTCTTGTGTACAGTTCAATGAATTATAACCTATGTATATTTCAGATCATTGTCACAACAATTGGGATGCAGAACAGCTCCATCACCCAAAGAACTCCCTTGTGCTATTTCTTTACAGTCACCCACACATCCACTCCTAGCCTGTGGCAACCACTGATCGGTACTCTATCACTGTAGATGTGTCTTTTCCAGAATGACATAAAAATCGAATTGTACAGTATATAACCTTTTGAAACTGGCTTCCTTCACTCAGCATAAAGTCTCTGAGGTTCACCCAAGTTATGGAGTTTTATTCCTTTCTATTGTTGTGTAGTATTCCTTAATATGGATATACCACAGCTTGTTAATCTATTCAAGTATATCTTTTAATATATTTATATTAAATATAAATGGTATTTGTAGAATTGGTACAACATATTAAAAACTGTCAATATGATGCAATAGAAATTTCTTGGGAACCGGCCAGATCTAGGTTCAAACACCAGTTCTGCTACTTATTAATCATGGGCCAGTAGGAAAGTATCTCTGAGATTCAGATTTGGCAAAGTGGGAGGTAATGGTACTTAATATTGCAGGGTTCTAGAATTAACTACATACAATTGAAACATGTGAAGTGTCTGGCACATAGTAAATAGTCAAACGTGTCTGTATTACCTCCCATCTGCCACTAAGTGAAGGTAGCATAGTATATATTTTTAGAAATTTTTGTCTTCCTGATTTTCAGGTGTGGAAACTCATAATATTGACCTTATTGTAATGTTTTGTGAGCAGATGGGAGGTAATCTATTCTTACTATGCCTGTACAGACCTTTGCAGAGCATAAATTCTTAATAAACATGTCTCTAAACAAATGCAAACCACTAGTTTGCATGATTTTCTAGTACAAGGTTATCTTATGGAATAATTTTCTAGAGGACCGGAATCTGGTAAACTTGTTTTGAGCAGCACCAGCAGAACTGGGGGTCCATGTAGTCTGATGAGATATATAACAGAATATATATATGTGTATATATATATATATATATATATATTTTTTTTTTTTTTTTTTTTTTCGGTACGCGGGCCTCTCACTGCTGTGGCCTCTCCCGTTGCGGAGCACAGGCTCCGGACGTGCAGGCTCGGCGGCCATGGCTCACGGGCCCAGTTGCTCCGCGGCATGTGGGATCTTCCCGGACCGGGGCACGAACCTGTGTCCCCTGCATCGGCAGGCGGACGCTCAACCACTGTGCCACCGGGGAAGCCCAAGATGCATATTTTATCTGCTTCTCATCTTGCAGTCATACATAGCCAGGTGGAGAGAAGGGGGCAATATTTAAATACAAAAGAGGCTTGGGTGATTCAGAGAGCATTGGTAAAGCCCTCTGATGAAGCTGATTTCTAAGCACTCTTATCTCACTTGATACTGGACTCCATTACCTGTCAGTAATTGATTTGTTGCAATTCCTGGAGCGTAGCATTTGGCTTCCTTATCAATATGAGCAAGAAGCAGCAATTAAATTTCTGACCCAAAGGTAAAAAATATGTGTATGCTTAGCCCAGACTCCCCATATTATATTCATTTTATACTTCCAGCTGTACAACTGAGTAAGACTGTCCTTCAGACACCAACATTTATCGTCTGAAAATCATGTTGAGGAGGGTTTCAGAGCAGTTGTATTGCCAAGTAGATCGTTAAAGTTATGTACCATTGAATCAATTTTAACTCATGTTTTCTGACTTTTACAATGAGGTAATAAAAATTTACTTGGTCTCAAACTTAACTTTAAAGAGTTCAACTGGAAATCCATCAGATTGGGAGGCACAGACATCATTAAACAGTGAGTAAATATAACTTATTTTTTCCTAACGTTACAATTTATGAAATAATCACCTGGATATTTCAGCAATCAAGCTTATTTGTATTGATCTTGTATAGGTTGATACACTTGCAGTTGCCAATTTCATACGGTTCAACCTAATGAAGCATTCTAATATATTGAGTTGGGAGAGCAGTGGGATGCTCTTACGGACTGCATTATGTCCTCTCACCACTAATATGTTGAAGCTCTAACCTCCAGTGTGACTGTATTTGGAGACAGGACCTCTAAAAGGGAGATAACTAAGGTTAAATGAGGTCATAAGGCTGGGACCCTAATCTGCTAGGATTGGTGTCTTTGTGAGAAGAGGAAGAGCTACCTCTCCATGCGAGGGCAGAGGAAAGGCCACATGAAGATACAGTGAGAAGGCACTGTCTACAAACCAGATAGAGAGGTTTCACAAAAAACCAACCCTGATGGCACCTTGATCTTGAACTTCCGGCCTCCAGAAATGTAAAAACAAAAATTTCTGTTGTTTAAAGCCACCCAGTCTATGGTATTTTGTTATGGCCACCCAGGCAGACTGATATAGGTGTCAATCCCCAATCCTCCCAAAATTTTCACTCCTGGTTCAGCAGCTAAGCTGGATTATCCAATATTAAAAGGACATAGAGCATCTACTCCTCAAGCCTATGGTCTCATTTACAGGTCCACTAAACACTAAAATGAAAACTCTGTGTTATTTCAGAGCAGCTTATGTTTTATGCTCCTGTAGAATTACAAATAGGTATCTTGATTAGTAAAAACCTGATTACTCAAACTGGACTCCACATAGACTGGGACCCTCAAGTAAGTGGTAGTATTCTGCATACTACTTTTTGGAAGACTGATGTTGTCATATCTCTTCAGTAAATGGAGTGGCGGGAGTGTAGTTTTAAGAATCAGAGATTCTTAGAACTATTTTAGCATATAGTAGTCACTCAATAAACATTATTGTGGTTTCAAATAAATAAAAATATATTTCAGGCATTTTTTTTCGCAAAATGTCCAGAGTTTATCCTACCATCAGCACTTACAAAAATCAATCTCCTACATCTAGAATCACTACAATAATAAACAGTAAGAGTTGAGCTTCCAAATAATGACCCCTATGTCAGATCATCAAAGAAAAATGTAGTACATTCAGCACAATTTGATTACTAATTTAAGAGTTCTGACAAAGAACGTTAGAGGGTTTCTATTAATAAAAGCAGTAGTTCCCCAGGATACCCTATTTCATGAGCCTTTCTAAAGTTAATTAAGATTTTACTATTCATGTTCTTCTATTTTTATTGGCGATCTGTATGAGACAAAAGAAGTATTAAAGCAAGTCATCAGTAAGTGGAAAACAAGGTAAAATATTTTATCCTTATCAAGTACATTAAAGGCCCCATTACACATTGAAGCATTGATTATAATAACATAATTGATAAATAATGAAATATGATTAATCACACCTGACTTAATAACAAAGGGTGATAATCACAAGAGTAACAAAACAATATGCACAGTGATGTTTCTCTTCCAGATACTTCCCCCACTTTCCTTCAAAGTGATACAGTCTATAAATACTTATACTTTAATGGCAATTTTTCTGCTACTTACTAGCTTCCAATTAATTCAGCAATTAAGACATTATTTCTTTACTTGACCAAAAAATTACTTTCCATGCTTATAGATGTAAACTTGTAGGTGGAAAAAGCTCAGTAATTTATGAACACATTCAAGAATGATGAAATTTAGGGCAGAAATTCATCATGCCAGAAGCCTTTGTGCTCTCACTAAAATAGCATTCCAAAAATCATCTGATTTTTTTTTTTTTTTCGGTACGCGGGCCTCTCACTGTTGTGGCCTCTCCCGTTGCGGAGCACAGGCTCCGGACGCGCAGGCTCAGCGGCCATGGCTCACGGTCCCAGCCGCTCTGCGGCATGTGGGATCTTCCCGTACCGGGGCACGAACCCGTGTCCCCTGCATCGGCAGGCGGACGCTCAACCACTGCGCCACCAGGGAAGCCCCAAAATCATCTGATTTTAAACTAATAGTACTAATAGTTGATCATGGTCCATGTGTGAACATAAGGAACCATTCTGAGTGTCTAATTTCTGTTGTATCTTTGCTTCAATCATTACCTAGTGCATTGAAGGACAACCAAACAAACGCTGATTGGCATTCACAAGCTGAATCTTTGACAAAGGACCTGCAGCTGTCATCAGCATAGTTGGCATCACATGCTCCATATCGCTGCTAAAGAAACTGTTTCTCAAAGTGTTAGCAGGATTTGTGATTTTGTTTAGTAGGACGGTTCTCATTTATCATAGCTCACATAACAACTTTCAGGTGTCTTCAAGTAACATGAAGTTACAAAGACAGTTCAGCAGAATTTTATGCAGGCACTTTTCCAAATGGATCAATAAAAGTTTTGCTGATCCAGCAGTGGCAGGATTAATTATACCAGAAGAGTAACAATAACCGTAATGATCACTTATTGTGGTGAATGGCCAAGGTTCTATATCACATCTTAGTGAAGTAGGCAACATTATCCTCATTTTAGGACACTACAGAAATTAAAATGACTTGGGCCAAGGTCCCTCAGTTATGAATCTACAGAGTAAAGATATGAAGTCAGTTCTGTAATCCCCAGTCCTCAGGCTTACCCATCATACTTAACTGACACACTCTTATGTTCTTATCCTTAACAATTGTTTAAAGGTATTCTTAGGGAAATTGAATATTTTGAAACTTCCCCTGATGTTATGGATCCATAGATTTATACTTAACAAAATAATTTTTTTTTTATCACTGAAACATATGGTAAACAATTCCATATTCACAGACATGGCAACAGAGCAGGAAGCAATTAATCTGAGCTTTGGGGAACTGAAACTCAGTGCTGGGGAGAAAATCCAGGACCCACTCAGATGAGGTATTCTCTCCTCCTAATTAGGATGCTTTCTAATGTAGATTTGTCCAGTGCTTTAATATTTATGAAACATTTTATAAATATAAGTCATTCGATGTCTTTGTAAAGATTCACTAACCCAGTTTTACAGATGAGCAGACTAGATTCAGAGAGGCTAAGTGATTGTCACGGCCACACAGCTTAAGTAGTAGCAGCATGTCCCAATTAACTTTCCCTAACTTAATAATTTAAATTTTTAATTTTACTATAGGATAATAACAATAATTTTAAAAGATAGCATGCTAGTTAAATTTTTCTGTTCTTTCCCTGCTTTAATATTTAATAAATTTGGGTTCTTTTACCTGGTCAATCAATTTCACACCTATACCTTCAGTGAAATATAACTAGGTTTTCTAATAAAATATGTGCTTCGTTTGTGATAACTGTTTTGAAAGTGAAAATTTAAAATACTGGAAATATAGAAGAATAGAATAGCTGTAGTACAGTCACAGAGTAAGGCACTTTAAAGATATCTTCGTGGTTCTAGAGGAAGATAAGTACCACTTATTCAGGTCAGAAGCATCTGGCCTTTGAGATAAACATCCCATTACAGCTGGAACCTCAAAGGCAGACATACAAATTACTATTCTAGCTGTTTTTCTTTTCTGTTTTCTTGAGAAAGCAGTTACCTCCTAAATCAAGCACTGAAAACCACCCTGTGAGGATGCAGTATGCTATGACATCCAAAATAAAGAGGTCAAAGGTGTAATCCCAAATGCTCCTATCTCTCTTTAGTTTTCGTATGAGGATATTGTCTCTTTGAGTTTGTATGAATGTGTTTAAGTACAACATTTCTTTAGTTAACCACCCCTACATCTTATTTCTTATTCAAGCTTCAGGGGTGTTCTCTATATCAAATTGTTTGGAAGTTAGTAAACTAGTGCAATTGTTCATTTTCTAGATCCAGGTCAATAAAGATCTGTTGAGATATTGTCTTTTGCAGCTCAATAAGTATTAGAATGAATTACTTATTCTGAACACAGCTATCTGGCCTATATAAAGCCTTTTTTTTCCAAACCTATTCCCATGAGATCTTCTACCAATATATGTTAATATTTAACGTTCCTCATTAGTACAAAGTCCTGTAACTTGTCACACATGTGAATCTCCTTAAACATCTCTAGTGCAGGTTCAGCATTATGAATACGGATTTTTGTTGTTGTTTTTAAAAGAAGGACTCTATTCTTCTTTTGGAGAGCTTCCCTAGTCCATTTATGTAAAGCCTTCTAAATTCATACCTTACCATCTCATCTATGAACTGAAAGTAACGTTATTTATCTCACCATCTCAGCTATGTATAGAAAGTAATGTTATTTATCTCTGTTTTTGCACATGGAATGAAAAAATTTCAGGAAAATGCCTGGGTTTACCTCTCAGTTACCTGAAACACATGGAAACCATTGTTTATAATTCCATATCTCCTTTGGTCCTTGGAAATGCTCAGGTATCTCTGCCAAAAACATTCTGTCTATAAACTAATGAGGTTCAAATCCCTGAACCTGAGCAGAGAATCTCAATCTGCCTCTCGGTATTCATAGATTTGTTGTATGGAACCCAACTGGTCATAATCCTGAGGAGTCATGTCCATCTCCTGTTCCGTTTTAGCAGGCACATTAGGTTCTCAAACTTAAAGAAGAAGAATACATTCAGTCATCTAGCTATCCACAAATATTCAATGCTTGGCTTCCCAAGGATTATTCAAATGGTCTTTGCACTTGCTACCAACCTAAAGGTCCCCTCCACCTTGCCTTTTTGTACATTTGTCTTCTATCTATAGAAGAAAAGTTATAAACCATACAGACAAGGACTACATCTTTCTATGCCAGTCTAGCACCTTACTAGTTCTTACTGGAGCATGAGTATTGGGGTGGGTAGATGGGAGGTATTGGAACTGATAAATGATTCCCCCAAGATCTGTCCCAGTATTCATGTTTTATAGGTGGAGAAACATGGTGGGATGGAGTTGTTGTTAAGTCATGCACAGATAAATACAATATGAATCACTGGAAGTTGGAAAATAAAAGTTATAAATACCACACTTTTGACCTACATTACTCACTTTGGTAGGAGCTGACATGGGGAGAATTTGGACAGGACAGACTGACGGCTACAATACATTTGAAAGCACAATGATATGCCTAAGAATTAAATTAAATTAAGAATTTGGGCAAGATTCCAAAAGATTAAATATGAGTAGTGCTTTTTTTAATCTAGAAACAGATAGTTACATTAAGAATTGAGGCAGGGGCTTCCCTGGTGGTGCAGTGGTTGGGAGTCTGCCTGTCGATGCAGGGGACACGGGTTCGTGCCCTGGTCCGGGAGGATCCCACATGCCGCGGAGCGGCTGGGCCCGTGAGCCATGGCCGCTGAGAGGCCCGCGTACCGCAAAAAAAAAAAAAAAGAATTGAGGCAGGGTTCCAAAGGATTCTTTGAAGTTGAAAAACGTCTTTTAGAAAAGAATTAGCTTACATGATTCACAGGAAAATAAAATGAAGAAAGGCCCTAAATAAGTACCTTCTTTGGTACTTACTTGGTACAAAGCCCAGAGGTAAGAAAATTAGTTCATTTTGTCCCCAAAGAAGCTCAGGCTCAGGAAAGTAAAGTAATCAGCCCAAAGGCATATTGCTCATGCTCTTTCATCCACCTCACACCATTTCTATGTATAACCAAGCTGTTCAAATATTCATGGAAGTTTAATTTAATGTTGGTATCTTTATAATGTGAGTTAAGATTATTAACCTTGAATTTCAGCATTGGATGGTTAGTCAACCATGAGTCGGTCAACAACAGTTTTTGACCATCTAAAATGAACAAATCATGGGGATATTGAGAATTCTGAAGGAAAATAATATCTTATTCTTGAGGTGGATACCATCTGAAAGAGAAGATAGAATGTGCACAAATCTACAGAAAAATATATACAGAAATATGGATACACCCAGAATCATTTTGTTTTTGTTTTTGTTTTTCTTTGCGGTACGCGGGCCTCTCACTGTTGTGGCCTATCCCGTTGCGGAGCACAGGCTCCGGACGAGCAGGCTCAGCGGCCATGGCTCACAGGCCCAGCCGCTCCGCGGCACGTGGGATCTTCCCGGACCGGGATACGAACCCGTGTCCCCTGCATCGGCAGGCGGACTCTCAACCACTGCGCCACCAGGGAAGCCCCAGAATCATTTTGTAAGCAATAAAAAGAGAAGGAAGTGACTGGTGATGGGTGTTAGAATGACCTGGGTTAAGGCAGGCTAGATACATGTATGACTAAAGGTTAAACTTTATAGAATTTAAACACAATGTGCCAGACATAATGAAATGAGCATCAGTGATCCTCATAACAACCTTGTAAAGTAGTTACGAGTATCATCCCTATTTTACCGGTGATGAAACCAAGGCAGGAAGAGGTTAAGCATTTTGCCCAGGTTCCCAGAACTGGTAAGTGGCGGGGCTGAGATTTGAACTGAGGCAGTACCAGAGTTGTTGCTCTAACATTGCCCTGTGTGCCAAATAAGTATACAGGCTAGGTTTATCTGGGGACATAAAGATTGGGATTCCCTAACCTCGATGTAAATTTTATACGTGAAAACACTTCCCTGTTGTTCTTAGAGGAGTAAGTTCCTTAATTCATTCAAAGATTAAATATCTACAGTATACCATACACTGCTCATGCTGGGGACAGAGCAGTGAACAGGACAGACGAGGACCCGGCTTTGTTACACGAACAGTACTAGGCACACATAACACCGGAACAGTGCATTACAGTGCATTTTAATTTCAAAAGTAATGCACGTTTTCATCAGTTTGAATACATTACCTACATTAGACTCTCCTTAATCCAAAGTTACATTTTAAAACTATCCTTTTAAATTAACACCATTCTTCCAAAAATGCTATTAAACAGGATTTAAAACCAGATTTGCAGTTTAAACACTCTTACAGTCTTAGAATGATTTTCTGAATGTAGCACTAGACCATGTATCTTTGTAATAGTTATATTTTCATCATATGATAAGTCTTGCTTGTCCATTTAGGAACAGTTTGCTCCCACTGCCCCAAATTGCTTATTACATAGGTTTTTCGGTGTTGTTTTCCTGGTAAGCACTAAGTAATTAGTTATTAAATGATGTCTGTAATAACATGGAGGGTAAAATAATTCTACATTAAAGAAAGTCACACTGCCATTATTATCTCATCCCTAAACCACCAATCACTTGCCAAATTTAAAAGGCCTTTTTTAGCTTAAAAGTGTTTTTTCCTGATGATAAAGGCCCACCTCTAAAAATCATCAGGCTACAACCCATTAACATGAATATTCTACAAATCTCCTAAAGTAATTCCACGTTGTAATGAGAAGGGCAGGGCTCTAGGAGTATTTTCATCCCCTCGCCTTGCATACAGGCTTCCTACCTGCTCTCCGGAGTGAAAGGTAAGCAGTGTCAGGTTCCACTAAGCTCCACCCCTCCCTAAGCCCCCTCAGTCGGCTGCCTAATCTTGCAGGCAAGGACCCATATGGCATCACGAAACGGGCTCCTTACATACATGCAGTTGCACAGCTACTTACATACCCACGCACACGCGTGCCTGCCCAACGTATGGGTGTGTTTTGTATGCCTGTGGTGTGAGCCCTCTGTCTCCCTCTCCTTTCACTTGACCCCTGGGGAATCCCGGCAGTACCTGGGAACTCAGGGAATAGCGAGGTGAGGCAAATGGCCCTTTTTCCTTCCCTAGGGGCTGCCACTGCTGGGTCCCAGGAATCTGCAGTGCCTCGTTTCACAAGCAGCTAATAAAGGGAAACTGAGAAGATGAGCCAGAGGAGACTACGTGAACGAGGAAGGGGCCGTTGTACAAGACATGATGCTTCGGGAACTCCCGAGCTATGATTTCTGTTTTTACATACAAAGCCCTAGGAAGCTGGAGGGGGAAGCAAAAAAACTCAGAATCTAAAATCCTCTGGGATGATGTTTCTCATTGCGCCTAGAAACTCGCGCTGGGCGTGTGTCCTGCACGGGGTTAAGGAATCCAAAGAGGCGCCGACTGAAAGTCGCTGCGCGGAATCGGCACTTGGCGCTTTACGGGGTTGCGCTCCGAAGACGCGTCCGCGCACCATTTTCCCAGGCGTTGCGCGGGTTTCCTAAAACACCCAGCTGCTGCTTCAGAAGGGAGTTTCTAGAAGCTCCTTCTCTACTGCCTCCCCTCCTCCCCTTTTGGTTTTTACCCCTGTGAGAAGCTTCGCCTGCTCCACTGCGTCCGCCCTCCGAGGGATACAGGTGCCGCTGTCCCAGCCGCCGCCGCCCGGTCCGCCCCTCCTCCGGGCGGGCCTGGGGGCTCGGCCCCGCGCAGCTGCATAGCGAACGGTGTCTCGCCTGGCCGCGACCCGCCGCCCGGGACTCCCCGCCCTCCCGCGCGACCCCGCGCCCGGGCGGGCGGTGCTTGCGGCGGGCAGGGGGCGGGGAGGGGAGCGGGGGTTCGTCCGGGGGTAGCCACCTCCTCCGCAGCCAGCCGGCGCCTCGAAACCCGGACCTGCCTCCGCCTCTTCCTCCGGCGGCTCCATCCTGCCTCCCGCGCCTCGTCCTCCCGCCGCCCCCGCCGCCGCGCCCCCGGTGGCTGCCTCGGCGGACCCGGGAGGGGGCCCGTCCGCCGCCCGCTCGGCTCGGCCCGGCCCGGGAGGCGTGCATGCCCCGGCTGCCCGCGGCGCTCACCAGCAGCATGCTCTATTTCCAGATGGTGATCATGGCAGGGACGGTGATGCTGGCGTACTACTTCGAATACACGGACACGTTCACTGTGAACGTGCAGGGCTTCTTCTGCCACGACAGCGCCTACCGCAAGCCCTACCCGGGCCCGGAGGACAGCAGCGCCGTGCCCCCCGTGCTCCTCTACTCGCTGGCCGCCGGGGTCCCCGTGCTCGTGGTAAGCCCGGGGGTGCCCGCCCTCGCCCCGACTGCCCTTTTCCGCCCCTCGCCTTCAGGGTTGAGGCCCCGCTGAGGTCGGGGCGCGGCAGCCTTTGCCTTCTAAGTTCCTCCAAGTTGGCGGCAGACCCTTCCCCAGAGGACATTCTTCTAGGGCGCGTCGGTATGGGTCCGAAGGAAGCCCCCAGCTCTCCCCACCTGCCGCCCCCGCACCCCCGCTACCCCCCGCGGTGGCTGCAACTTAGCGTGACACGGAGGGGGATGGGAGGGAAGGGGGCTGTAGACGGTAATGGGTGGGAGTCGGGGCTGGGGAGGAGGTGAGTTATCCGGTTGAATCTTGACTTCATCTACTCTGTGGCCTTGCTCCGCTGGCTGCCACCTCTCACATTGCGACTAGAAGACGAGCAGCAGCGGGGCCAGCGGGAGGGAGACGGCGATCAACTGCTGGGGTGTGGAAGGGACTTCTGCTTCCAGAGTCGGGGCGCAAATTCCCTTTTTACCGCCTCCTTCCCTTTCGAAAGGAAGTGCCAATTAGACTAAGCTGACCAGGGAACAGATATCTAAAAAAGAACATGAGACCTCTCCTAAATGAAGAGGCTCCAGTAGCAGTGCTTGCTGAAAAGCAGGAGCTGTGCCTAAATTACAGGATTTATTTAAACGCTCTTCCATTCCCTGGGCGGCTTAAGTCCTTTTCTCACAGAGCTTTTCTGAGAATGCCTTTTGGATTGTGTGTGTGTCTATACGGGCACATGCACGCATATATATACACAGATATACATATGTAATTATTAGAATGATAATCGTATAATAATTTACATATGTGAATGTGGTGCAAAGTTATAGGTAGGAGAATTGGTGGTGTTTTTTCAGAAAATAATTATTATGGTTCCTTTAATACTGTCAAAGTATTGGAGGTTCCCTTCTTGTGGTACAGCTCATCTTGTCTCTCTCTCTCTCTCTCTTTCTCTCTCTCTCAACAGATAACTAATAAGAAATTAAAAATGAAGAGGGAAAGGAAAGGGACTTTTTTTCCCAGTGGTTGAATGTGTAAATTGCAATAATGAATGTTAAGAATATCTGTTTTATCTGTTAGGTTTGGATATTCATGTTTTCTTTGATTTTAGAGGAAATGAGTTAATAATTTACAAAATAATGAAAAGTTCCTAACACACATAATGGAATTCCACAAACCAAGGAACTTCTTGATAACTTCAAAGTAACTTTATCACAGGTACTGTGATAGTTGACGTCAAATAAGGCTCCAAGAATACTGTTTTGAAAAGTGTTAGACCTTGCACCAGAAAATGTTTTGTTTTGGTTTTTTTCAGTTGTAATTTGCTAAAATATATCAGACACCCCAAATCCAGCTTCATGTTTGTGTTCTCTCTCCTCTATTTGGAAAGCTGTAAGAGAAAAAAATAAATTGGTCATTCTTGGGCCCTTTTGCTTTCTGCAGATGTTGAGTTTCCAGACACATGTTTTCTAGGAGACTGAATAGCTCAGGGATTTTTCAAGGATTTTTTTTTTTTTTTTCTTTTAAGAAAAAAGCCTGTCACTTTCAGGACACTGGTTTGGGTACAGCCATAATCAGTAATGTCTGTAACTCATCCCTTGGTGATTACGATTCTGTGGCTTATTTAAATGAGATAGCACTTTTCAGATCCTAACCATCCATCCATGGTGGCAGGTGCCATTTAGAGACATAACATATTTTCCCAAAGAATTTGATTATTCTCCACTTAGGGGGAACCACAGAGGGGAAAGGGAATTAATTAGTCATTATTGAGCACCTGCTTTGTGCTGGGCACTGAATAGTCATGGCCACGTATACTTCTCAGAGCATCCCTTCCAGGAGATAGTCTCTCCAGTTAACATTTGAGGACCCTGAGGATCAGATAATAAACTAGAAGCACCTGAAAAGAAAAATGGTGGGTGTGGTGTTTGATGCCTGTGAGACTGATGCCAAATGCCATACTGCTTGTCCTACTTCCAAAAAACATGTTCTCTGAAAGAAGATGAGAAAGGCTGCTTGGGTGGGGATCTAGAATATTCTTGAGAGATTTTAAAAGGGAGGATCCAACTTGATTTCCATGTTTCGATTTTCAGTTCATTAGTTACAAGAGAGAGAATTTGGGAGTCAGTCTGAAGAGAAGGAAATGTTGGATATTCAGGCTAGCTGTGCTGCTGGCCTTTGTTTCTGCTTCTGCTCTTCCCAATATTACACTCTCATAATGTGAAAGTTTGGGAACAGTAATGGCAGCCCTGCTTTTCCATTCTTCTCAAGAACACTGGCTTAGCACAGTCACTTTGCATGAAAACAATCTTATTAATAGTAATGTTAGTAGTACCCATCATTTGTTGGGTTATATACCCTATACCTATCTAATACTTGCATTATCTATGAAAGCAGTTATTATTACTGTCACCTACCCTTTGGCAAAACTGAGGTTTAGGAAGTTTAAGTAACTTGCCCGAGGACCAAGGCTAAAAACATTACACCCAGAATTTTAACCCTACTGTGTCACGCTCCCAAACCTGCGCCTTTCTATTACAATATGCAAATTCAGCTTACTCATAAATCATTCTTCTAAATAAATGCCTCAAATGGTCTCTTTCCCCATCTTTTACATTTCTTGGACTGTAGTGATACAGATTCTTCATTATATATATTTTTAATCTTCAAAACTCATTCTAATCCTTAAAGTTAATTTTGAAAAGTAGCTCTCCTCACTGCCACAATCTGTGGTTTTGTTTCAAATTTGCCAAATTTATTTATCTAAAAATTAAAAGGAAAATATTCTTTAAATTTTATCACTTTTATATAGTGTTGACTTGGGGCACATGTTTGGAGTCTGACAAGTTTGGATTCAGATTCAAAGTGCATCCTGCTGTTATGGTAAGAGTTGGGGATTCTGCTTGCTGTGTAACCTTGAACAACTAATTTATAGCTCCTTGATCCTTAATTTTCTAAGTCACAGGATTTTGAATATTAAATGAGATATAATATATAAATATCATCCTTTGCCCATAGTTGATACTCCATAAGAGATCACTATTTCATTAACACTATTAGTAAAATAGTAATTCAGTAAATGCTTATTGAATTCCTGTGTTGCAAGCAGCATATCAGCCAGAGTGGGGGTTATAAAGGTAATTTCAGACGTAAACCATGGTCACTAATCCTTAAGAGTTTACAGTAATTTGGGAAATTAGGTAATCATGCCAAAAGTCATAATGTAAATCACCATAATAAAAGTGTTTATGTACATATTTACATATATATATATATATATACCGCAAAGACCTCTGGTGGTTCAAAGAGGACAAGATCATTTTTATTTGGAGAGGAGAAGAAAGGCTTCATGAAGAAAAGGGTGGCTTTTGAGATGTGACTTGAAGGAGAGGCTGAAATGGAGTTTGAGTCAGGACATCACAGAAAGCAGCAGTGTGAACATGAGTGACTGCTTGGTAGCAGAAAATGCAGTCTGTACTCTTGAAACAGTGATTGGTCTGTCTTGTTTCTAAGAGTGGTGTGTGGGGAATGCAGGGGTATATGGCAGAAGAGGAAGACTAGGGTCTCATTGCTGAGTCCTGGAATGTCAGGCTGAGTTTTTCTCCATTTATTGGGAATTGAGTAGGGACTTGTCTGATAGGTGGTGTTTTAGGACATTTTGGGGACAGTAGTGTAGGGCTCTCCTATTAAAATATCTGTGTAAGATAATTTTACACTCTAAATCCCCGAGTCTATTTTGTGTTGTGAAATATTATTATTTTAATTGTGTTTTCAGAAAACACCTGTAATTTGGGCTCATTTACAAAGATGACATGGTTTATAAACTCTTTGAAAACAGGTACTGTTCAGTTTGATCTGTATGCAGTCACCCAAGCACTACCTACAGAATTTACAGATATAAATTTAATTAGTGATCTTTGTTTTTCATTGATTAAAAGACCTGGTGATGACAATGGTTTCTGCCCCCCAAATCTGGATACAGTGGCCACTAGCCCCTATTATACCTTAGATCTCTGAGCAACACAGATGATTTGAAGGAGACAAAGCTAGACCATCCCTCGTCATAGAGTCAGAATCAAGACAGAGAAGACCAGCACTGAGGGTTAGGGAGCATCTCTGATTGTTTATGCCTGCATCCCCAGGAAGCTCCCTCTGGGTTCCAGAGGCATGGAGCTACTGCCGCTATACCAAGGATGTTGCATCACTAAATGTGGTGGAAGTAGATGGTGACAGAAAGGCATCTTATATCCAGAGGTCCATCTTGTTAAATCAAAGCCTAAAGCTCTCCCATAGACCTCTCCTTCCTTGAACCTTGCCTTGGGTGCCCACTACTATCTCCACCCATCTCCACTCCTGGAATCCTATGAGTATAAAATGAGTTGACATTTAAGTACCAGAGTAGTGCCCAGCTGAATATGTGTTAGCTACTGTTAGTCCTCCCAAGGTTGGGATAATTCATCAAGACAATCTACTTGGGCTTCCCCGGTGGTGCAGTGGTTAAGAATCTGCCCGCCAATGCAGGGGACACGGGTTCGAGCCCTGGTCTGGGAAGATCCCACATGGCGCAGAGCAGCTAAGCCTGTGAGCCACAATTACTGAGCCTGCGCGTCTGGAGCCTGTGCGTCTGGAGCCTGTGCTCCGCAACGAGAGAGGCCGCGATAGTGAGAGGCCCGCGCACTGCGATGAAGAGTGGCCCCCCCACTCGCCGCAACTAGAGAAAGCCCTTGCACAGAAACGAAGACCCAACACAGCCAAAAATAAATAAATAAATAAATGAAATAATAATAAAAAAAAGACAACCTATTTAAGGCACCTAGCAAAATACCTTTGTTAGTGGGTTCCAGGGCTGATAAAATATTTGAGGTGAACAGAAGCCACCTAGTTCAATCCATCACCCACAAAAATTGGGGAGTCTGAATAGCAAGAACACTAAAACTCAATTAGAACTCTGTTCTTCCAGTCAAGTCAGTGATTTCTGCCTTTGACGACTCCTGCATTTCTTCAGCGGGCTAACACTAGCTAATATTTCCTATGTACCAGACACTGTGTCATGTACATTTAATGTGTTACTTCATTTAATGCTCACCATGATAGTACTGTCTTTAAACGTAGGCACTATCATTAAGCCCACTTTATAAATGAGAAATAGGATGTTTAGTGAGATTAGATGTCAGACTTGTATTAATTTTTTTCAGTCCATTAGTATAATTAATCTTCACAATAAACTTATGAAGGAGATTTGGATGTAAAAAGGTGAGATGACCGGTCCAGAGTCCCACAATGACAGTGCTAGAATTATCAGAGCCTGTGCATTTAGTTCTTTTGTTATGTACCTTTATCCTTACACAATAAACAAATCTTTAAAGATATTTAGTCATAGGGATTCAATACTAGAAGGATCAAATTTTTCTCAAAACTTTTATCTTCAATTTCATTTTTTTCTGGTTTGATGGGAAACTTTGTGTTCTAGTGTAGACAGTGGTTTCGATGTGTAGTGTAGGAAATTGTTTTGTTTCCTATTAAGCTTAAAATGTTATGGAGAGGTTGGTGGCAGCGGGAGGGATTCAGAGATATTTCTGTTCTGATCTGCAGCCGCGTTTCTTATCTCTGTGGCACACATTGGCACAGGGCTTCAGGCACCTGCTTTTCTGTGGAACCACCCTCTGGTTCTAGATCTGCAAACTGCAGTGCACGGAGAGCTGAGGGGACCTCTGTTTCTAAGACATGTTTCTTAAAATGGGACCTAGCACTAGATTTGGGGGGGGGAGCAGTGAACACACTGAAATTATATTATAAAATACCGTATGTACATATGTATGTATGTGTGTGTGTATGTACGCATTTTTCTAGTGAGAGCCTCCATGGCTGTATCGGATTGTCAGAAATGCCCAAGATTCCTAAAAGTTAAGAACTACTCTTTGAGGATTTATGGATCTGTTTAAACTCCTCCTTAGGTCTCTTAGGCCCTTGCTTTACTTAGATATTCTCATTCATATTCATTCATTCATGTTCACCCTCCCTCCTTCCCTTCTCCTCCCTGCATTCCTTTGATGGTCTCTCTTTTTTCATTTATCCCCTCCCCTTTGCAAACTGATTAGGAGATTGTGATGGGGGTAAGGGGAAGCAAAGGCCCAGGAACCTGAAAACCAGCTTGTGTTTCCTTTCCCTTCTTTTTCCCTGCCTCTCCCCCTCCCTTCTGCCTCTTCTCCTCCCACGCCCCTTCTTCCTTTTCCTCTCCCCTTCTCCCCCTCCATCCCCTGTCACTCATCATCCCTGTTGCTTCTCTGCACCAGTTACCTTATCTGAAAAATGTTGACTTATTCCTTCCTGCCTTTCCTACCTTTTGGAACTGTTCTTGAGAATCAAACGGATGTAAATGCACCTTGGAGACAATAAGTCACTTCATGCATATGTGGAAAACATAATGTGAGCAGATTACATGGGTGTAGCTGCTTGGTCATTGGAGATGGTTAGACTGCTTATAGCATGGCTTTGTCAGCTGAATACACTTACTCTGTGGAGTAGAAAAACGGAAAAGGGTTTTATACTTCTTTTTTTATTTTCTTGTAGAAAGAAGAGCAAAAATAAAAAGACAACAGTATGAAATGGCCTAACTAATTATTACAGACTATATTACTCCAATACTCAATGCCGTTTTTCAAAATGTTTCAATAAGCTCTTACTGTCAAGATTATTATAAAGAATCATCCCATTCATTTGTGTAATTTGAAAGAAATAATGTTTCCAGGGAGCAATGTTGATACCATCTGTTAAGTGTGCATTGTATCATATTCATTTTTAAATTTGTACTGTACCCAAAAGTCATTATTTGTAAAAGTTTGGAATGATGATAATGGATCTGCCCTGTGCTAGGCACAGTGCTATTACTTGACTTGTATAATGAGGGAGGCATAGTCATTGCCCTTCAAGAGTTCAAACACTATGCATGAAATTATATCTCCAAGCCTCAGCTTTCTTGTCTGTAAATTGAGATGATACTTAACATTATCTTTTAAGAATTAAACATAAGCATGCATTAAGTGATAGCTGCTCTTTTAACATAAATGCCAGTAACATTTATTGGTGCTACGCAGCAAAAGGACATCAGGTGTCCTTAATCATTTCTGTTGAATGGATGTGGTAAACCATTTACTCTTCATATTAACTATTCCAGGTACTATGTGTGGTAACTAACACATCTAGGGAGCTTACGCAATTCCTCCACTGGGTAAATGCCATATCTAGGATCTGAATCTATTACTTCAAATCCAATGCTCCCTTGGCTACCTGCCATTGCCCACTAATTTGATTCATAGCCTGAATGGTGGCATTCCTAGAAGGCAGAGGAGAGTTAAAGCATATTGATTATGTATCATTGTGCTCTTTACAGCGTCCTTATGCTTGTAAATGTATAGGCTCAATTACAACCAGACATGAAAAGGGGAATTTAAAATCTGTGTTCAATATGTATATGTATAGCTGATTAACTTTGCTGCACACCTGAAACTAACACAACATTGTAAATTAACTATACTCCAATAAAAATTTAAAAAATACAATAAAATCTGTGTTCAAAGACAAAACTTCATTGGTTCCTAAAACCAGTGGAACAGCCAATAGAACTTGCTTCTCCCAGCTCAACATTCCCATCCATACAGTTCGAGGAGGCAAGTTCTGATGTCAGAGATCTTAACCTAGGAAGAGGAAGAGCTTTTAAACAGACTTTGGAAAATCATAAGACTATCGTTTTGATGGGAGATATTGTAAGTATGTGAAATGGAGTTCTGTGTTCAGTACTATTTAAACTATTTCTGAGAATGCCAGTTTTCACTCAGCAGGCTGCTTACTTTTTTAGTCTTATTACGACAGATGTAGTTTGAGAACCACTGTTAGTAAAATCAACATTTTTTTTTGTAAAAACAGAATCCTAGAGATTCTTTTTCCAGTTCAGGTGCATTTAAAACTTTACAGACAGTCTTGGTGGACGTTTCTCACTGAGAGAACATGTGTGAGTGGAAGCGTGTGTGTGTGTGTGTGTGTGTATGTGTTTTTGGTATTTAATACATTTGTAATTTTTTGTATGAACTCACTTTTATTTCCCTTGCTTCTAACCTTTATAGTGTTCTCCCACCCTTCCCCTCAGGAAAAATAATATTTCTGAAACATTCTGCTATATCCTTTCAGACCTAGCACCAACTCCTCTAAGTAGATCCTTTTTCCCATATGAGGTAGCTGCATTCTCCTCTATGATTCCTTTGTGGCTTTAACACATTATGGCATTAAAATAATCTTATATTGTGCTTTATGTTGTATTTAATTGTATTCATGTTTCTATCACTAGACTTGAGCATCTCAAAATCAGGGTTTTGTAATCTGACTCACCATGCCCAACTCTTTGGTTATTTTTGGTGGATAAATTATCCAGGGACTAATCGAAGTTTGTGATGATGAGGTTATAATGACCAAATTCTGCTGAGCACACAGTTACTTAATAACCATTCATTAAAATAGGCAAAATATTCCATACAGCCTATTCTGTAAGTTTAATGAACTGGCAGCTCTCTGTCCTTTGATGCGTTTTAAGTGTATAAACCCTGTATAAAAGGTTCAGCATAGCCAAGGTGTGATTCTGTGTCCTCAGACTGACATGCTTCAAGCAGAAACCTTCCTATCCATTGAGAACAAGTCACTGGGATATGGGTTACAGGCCTCCCTGGAGTCTTACACCCTGATCATTCAAGGGTAGGAAGTATCTCCAAACTATTTGAGTCAATCCAGTTCAATAGCTTGAATTTCACCAATTAAGAGTCCATTTTAGCACTGATCATGCTAACTAAAAGTCACTACTTTCATCAGTAAAAAATCATTTTATACCTACAATGCTAATTTAGTTGTTAATTAACATATGATAGCAAAAAGACTTACAGCAGCCTCTTTGGAGTGTGACCTTTCTGATAAAATGCTTGTGACTATCGGACTTCCTCTCTCCCTCCCTTCCTCATTCCTTCTTTCCCTGAGCAACTATTTGTTGAGTACCTTCCATGTGTAGCATACCTTGAAAATAAGGCTTACAGAAGTTACCTGACTGGCTCCAAATCCCAAAACCAGAATTAGAGCCGATCTTCCCCTTTTCCAAATCTTTCAAAGCAGGGTCAGGAAGTAAAACACTCATGAAATCATGGGGCGGTTAAATACAAATGTAGTTCTGACATATCTGCATATTACCAAAGTAACTTACGGCATTTCTTCTCTAAGGATTTGTGTTGATATAACCAGCCCTGCTATGTTGAGGAAATTGTGTATTGTGTTTCTAGCATAATGATCCCTTTTTTGAAAGGGTGCTCTCAGTAGTGCCAGCAGAAACTGTACTTTTCTATCGAGATTTTTTAATCGAGATTTCAGATTTAGCTTTTTCTCACACTGGGGTGCACAGAAGCACTCTTGACACTGAGAAGCATCTTGTATTTCCAGAGATCTCATCAAAGCAGAATGCCATGTTCTCCCAAACAGAAAAATTGAGCAGTCTTGGATAAAGGCAGTGCACCTGGGGCCTCATCTTGTAATTTAAAATGAGCTCCTGACATTTCCAGTCAAAAAACAAAACACTATCTTTGGGTTGGTGGCAATGACCTCTTCCTTCACACGTGCCTTTCCAGTGTGGGGTTTACTCAGTTACTAAAATGAATGAAGAGACTTAGTCAAAACTACGTGACAACCCTTTTGGTCTTTCACAAAGAGACCTTTGTTTCTTCTTCTTGCTGGCTCCATCACATGGTTCCTTGGGGGGTCTCCTTTTCCTTTTTCCTGGGGCTCAGTCTAGAATACAGATAGAGGAATCCAGTAGACACTTTATTCAAGCCACACTGTCAGGCTTTTTCTGCCACTCCATTTTTGGAAAAGATTTGTGAATCCCCTGTGAGAGAGATTATGCTTCTTTGTAGCTGGGACTTTTTAGTCATGAAAGAGGCCTTAGAGATCATTTAGTTTCATCTCTTAATTTCCAAATGAATGGCCAGAGAGATTAAATGACTTGCCCAAGGCCATGCAGCTAATGAGAAATTACACCAATTGCTGACATGTATGGGCACTTGGTATACATCAGTCCTTGTTGTACTTTACACTTATTAACTAATTTAATCCTCACAGCATTAGAGGTAGGCACTATTGTTATCTCAATTTACAGATGAGAACACTGAGGCACAGAAAGATTAAGCAACTAGCCCATGACCCCACAGCAAGGAAGTGACATGCCTGGGCAGAATGTCTCCATATGAGCTTTTAATAACACAGAGATGGTTCTTTTCTCCAGTACCAATTTTTTTGTCATCTCCTGGAGAGGTTAAGGCCGCCTGCAGCAAATCGTTCTGCATAGCAATATTAGTTGGGAGATAGAGATGAAGAGTATGTGATTATTATGATAGCTTTTTCGTTATGACACTGTAGTGCTGATTGAAAACATTTTCCTGAATATCGTATTTACAATTAGCAGTTAATCTGTGATAGTGAAGACATAGTAACAGATAAGGAAAAAGAGCATTTAATTCCCTAATCACTTGGTTCTATGATGCCTTCTTTTATGTTGCTGACATCAAATCTTTTCAGACAAAAAGTAAAACTACATTTGAAACTTGCCACAAGTGGATATCACAAAAACCTAACCATTTTTAATACGCAGACCTTTAAGTTCTTTTTTTTTAATTTAAAACTGAGGGAATATAATTAGGGAGTTGATTACACAGGTGATGGGAAAGTTGAGAAGCTGAACAGGAAATGGTGAGGCCACCCAGAGTTTATGCAATTGCAGAAAGCCACTACTACAACTGCCAGGGCAGGAGAGACAAAGGAAGGAGATGGGGTTAGCAGAGCCTGGGGCAGAAGTTGGAACCTAAAATGATGTGTTTCACAGGAGCTAAAAGTATGGAGGAGAGCTCTTGTTAGAGGTGTTGCCTGAGGAGGGAGGAAGGAAGTGGTGAAGAAATACCGATTTTGCCTTCCTCTGCCTTTCAATCTCCCATCCATACCTCCCAGACTTTAAGTTCTTTTAATGTGATTTTTACGTAACACAGTAAAATGATCACACTACATATAATTGATATATAGCCTATCTACTGCATTCAAGACATATTTATTACATTTGGCATACTAAAGTTTGGCAACTAGTTAGAGGCATGGAAAAACTATTGGTATAAATATATTTCAGAGAAAAGGATAGGCAATTATATATTTATATGTTTTGAAGTCTTCTCTTTTTTTTGAAGGAACTTAGAGACATTCTCAAAACTTGGTTCAATCCTGTGGTGCCATTTCCTGCGAAACAGCAGTGACCTGAGAAAGTGCAGCTCTCTGCTCTCTGTAATTCTCTCTGCTGTTTGTTTCCATCTATTAAATGATCTCTATTCTTTAATCTGGGCAACTTCAATCATACCTCTTTCATAATTCTTTCCTTGATGTGTCTAGTCAATATTTATCTTTCCTATAAACTCCTTTTTTTTTTTAATATAAGTCTTTCCCCTTAAATACGTTCCATAAAACAGGAGTTGTTGCAGGTGTGAGATGGGGAGCTGGAGAGAAAGCAAGACAAAAGAAAAGGATCAGGGCTTCCCTGGTGGCGTAGTGGTTGAGAGTCCGCCTGCCGATGCAGGGGACACGGGTTCGTGCCCCGGTCTGGGAAGATCCCACATGCCGCGGAGCGGCTGGGCCCGTGAGCCATGGCCGCTGAGCCTGCGCGTCCGGAGCCTGTGCTCCGCAACGGGAGAGGCCACAACAGTGAGAGGCCCGCGTACCGCAAAAAAAAAAAAAAAAGGATCAGTAACAGTAATGTACTCTTTTATGGAAATAGTGAATGCAGAGAATTGGTAATAAATTTTGTATTCACAGGTTTCATGATAATCTGAAATTAAATAAATAAAAGGAGCAGTGACTCACTGGACTCACAGGCAGGTGACCTGAGCTGTCCTCCTTGCTCTGCTGCTTTCAACCTTTGAGACCTTGAGAAAGTCAAGTAGCTTTCCCGCCGCTGTATCATTAGATAATTGGTTTGAAAGTGTTTGAACCTCACCCAGGGCAGAAAACTGGCTCATGGCCCCCGGAGCAGCTCTTTCTGTGCATGAAACAAGTCTGACTATTAGGACGCTCTATATTACAGTGAAAGTCTGTCTCCCTGTCTTCTGCTCAGTGGTCTCTCTCACCTTTGGAAGCCATCTGGAAGCACCTAGATGGTTTCTCTCTGAATCTTCCTTTCTTGAGACTTAAAGTCTTCATCTTGACATAGCATGGATTTGAGTCCATTTTACCCTTTTGGCCACTCACATCTGACTTTACTTCGGATGTCCTATGTTTTTAAGGTGTGGCACCAGCACTGAATGATGTGTCTCAGGTGTACTTTCACCCCTCGCAAATAGAGCAGGAATTTTGCATACAAAATTTTTTCTTCATACATTAGCCTTGGGATCAATATCCAGTCACCTTGTGGTTAGTTATCTCATCTGTAAAAGGAGTAGCTTAAACTTTTCGTCAAGTAGGCAGAAGCCCTGTATGATGATGTACACCGTTCTGCTCCCATGGCCACAACAGACATTGCTAAGAGACTGTGGCATTTTCTCACCAGCTGAGACTGATCTGGGCTTTCAGTCCTTAAGACAGAACTCCAGGCAACCTCTTGTAACTGTATTTGCCCTCTTGGAATCAAATGACTATTAAAATGCTTCAATTGTATGTAGCATGTACAATGTAGTATACTGCATGGCTATGCATTATCGTTAATTACATTTAAATACTATGGCCGTCAAAAGATTATAAATGCTTATAGAACAGCAAATATGTCTCGTATGTCTTTGACTCTTGCTCATCACATAATGCCTAATAGAGTGCCTTTCAAATAGTAGATATAAGTAATTATTTGTGTATTTTAGAAGAGAATTAGAGAAGCATAAATTAAAATTATTTATAATTTTACCCGTTCACAGATACTTAAGTCGTAAAGTCCAAATTATTTTTCCAAAACCCATCTTTAATATTTTACTTTATTTGCCAGTGATCCCTGATTTCAAATATTTTCCCCATGTACACTCACTTCATTTTTTTCATTTACTTAAAGTTATGTAGTTGTAGTTCAAAATAAATCTTATTTACTTGATATGAAGAATATTTCAAACACCTATCATTTTGTTTTAAAAATCTTTAACATCATCAAGTTTTGCTTCTGTAACCACTATTTCATTCCCCATGTCTTTAATTGTCCGTTGCACATACTTTTGTAACTTAAATTGTCACTACTTAAGCTTTTATGTAGCACATGCTCTTTCTTCATCAACTGTGACATTTTCTTTATTTCAATACTTTATTTTATTTTTCTCAAAACAAATTGGTTGATTTAAAGAGCATATCATCTTCCATTCTGTTTTGTAAATTAAACCACCAGTACATTTTACGTGTGAAATTTGCATGTATGGTAAATTGGAAAACTTTTTTGGTGTTCTGAAGGAGAATTCAGATGGCTGGCAGGGTTTCTAAATGAGATGAGTCATGATTTTATTGTCACTCAGGGTCTCTGAATCATACTGTATACATTTTCATTAGTAACCATAGATTAACGGTTGAAACATTTGACTCAATACATGGAACTATTTTTGAGGAGAGTTTCTTTCCTTGGAGAGTGATAAAAATTAGTGGTGCTTTAGAGAATGACATTAATGAGTAAAGAAAGATTCAGTGCTGCTGGGGCAGGCAAATCACTTACAACTTCAATTAACTTCAGGAGGAACCAGGAAAATGAAATTAGGATTTTACTGTTTATGGATACTTTTCATTGAAATTCAGGATTTCCCAATTAGAGTAAAATATCAAACAAGTGCAAATTAGTTCCTCTCTGAATCAAATGGGTGCACATGAAATGGTCTCCTAACAATCACATTAAAGCACAATGACCTGGTATTCAGTAATTCATTTCTTCATGTATTCTTGAGAAAACATTTACCAGTCCTCCCCGGACAAGGCTTTGTGTGTGGAAGCGATTCTACACATTCAAATGGAAGAAAGGATTCCTGTCCTCAAGGAACTCAGTCCCATGTGTGTGAAGAGTTAAAATATACTAATCGTGATAACTGACAGTGAGTGGGCTGGGGTGAGGGAAAGCGAAGAAGGGAATGAAAGAGAGTTCTGAGAGCAGGTGATGTTAGCTAGTCAGGGACGTGACGCAAGGGTGTTCCAAGCAAAGAACAAACACAAAGTCATTTAGGCTGGAGAAACCTTCTTGTTTGAAGAAACTCCAAGAATGTCTGGAATGGAAAGGTGTCTAACACAGAGGCAATTAGGTTCAGAACATAAGGATGTTTAGTAAAAAGTACATTACAGTAATACTCAGAGTTTGAAGTCCAGATTCCCTTATCTGCTTGAAGAGGTAAACCTGTGATACACAGTCTAACCTCTTAGGCTCACTTGATCTGTCTGCAAAATGGGACATCTAAATCTACCTGTCTTACAAAGTAAGTTTATTTCTGTGACTGATTTTTATTTAGTAAACTAAAGGAGAAACATTAGAGTACTTTTCAGAGTTTTACGGCAATATTCATCACATGGGTCTTGGCTGGCAAGTGTGTTCCAGAGTACTTATATTTTCCTTGTTTTAAATAAACATACCATTGTGAAATAAACTGTTAGATAGCTACTGAGAAGTTAACCCCCCTGACACATATATTACATGATTTTAAATCAGTATTTGCAACATGGACAATGCTAAAATATCCATATTTGTATAATTATGAAAGCTTATGTTAGTATGCATTTTTAAAATTTAAATTGGTTAGTATATTTTTGTTACTATTGCTGTGTTTTGCTTCTATAATTAGGTCATTTTGACTTGCATTTTATAAATTACATAACAGGTGTGCTCACCTGTGTAGTAAATGTCTTCAGTCTTCTCATTTTAAATTGGATACTAAAGTGAAAAATATGCATCTACATGTTGCTCTAGAAATGTGAGGACACGAGTGTGCAATTCTTTTAGAAAGCACGGGTTAAAATTTATGTGTAATGGAACTGTATCATTCTTGGTAGGTGAAACTCAGATTTTCCAGTTTATGGCATTAAGGATTGAATGTGCTTGGTTTTCTTGCAAGATGCTCTATCCTTCTAAATTTAGTCATCTAATTAAGATTTCCATTCATGGGGAATGACTTTAAAGAGCACATAAGACAGGCTTTTACACAAACAAGCTTTGATTGGATTAATTGGATTTGCATAAATTTTATGAGGTGAGTGTGCTAGTGTCTCAGCTTCATCTGCTTGGAAGGGAGAACTTAAAGGGATTTGTAAAGAGGAAACACATTAAAGGTTGCAAAGGAAGCACGCAAAAGCAGCCAGGTTAATGGCATGGCGAGAACAAAGCAGCGCTTTGGCAATATATAAGCTGGCCAAGTCTGGAAAAGCTGGGCATAGGACAAAAGAGATGGGAGGTTCAGAAAGACCACAAGATTTTGGGGGGTGTGTGTGTGTGTGTGTGTGTGTATGTGTGTATGTGTGTATGTGTGTGTGTGTTTGTTTTTGTTTCCCCAAAAGAAAAGGGATCTAAAGCAGCCCTGATGCCTGATGTGGGTTTGACTACAGAGGCTGGGGGAGCTGGTGGTACATTTAGGACTGAGAGAGCCAAGGCAAGGATGGCAGCTTGGATTGTAGGCAGGCAGGCTTCTTGCAGGCAGTTCTAACAGAGGGTCGCTTGGTCATTAGAGACCCGTGCTGATCCAGGCTTACCGAAAAGATGGCATTCTGGAACTGGGACGCTGAGAAGTAGGACAGAGCAGGGCAGCACCAGGGAAGCAAAGAGGTGGTGAAGTGGAGCAAGGCACATGTGAGACAAGGCAGGCTGGTCAGAATAGGCAAGTCCAGAGGAGACAAAGGACAGAACAGGCTGCTGAGACAAGGTCTCAGGCACACAGCCCGGGGCACCGGGGCTTGGCAGCCCAAATTAGGATCTCCAGCAGTGGAGACCAGGAACCCTTCCCAGCAGGCAGCGATCAGAGGCTCAGAAGTTGATTCTGAGCCGAGGCTCAACAACAGATGTGAGGTAATAGAATTCAGAAAGCCTTGATATGGAACCAAACTTCAGACCTTCCAGCCGCTAGTGCACAAGTGATCTGCAGAACATTGATTCTGGCATTCACGTATTAAATAGTAACAATGAGACATCAACAATAGCAACCTCATCACCCCTTACATTTGCATAAAACGCTATCCTTCACAGAATGGTTCACAACAATCATGTGACATGGATAGTCTAATCACTTAGAGGTGATAAAACCCAGGCTCAGAAAATTAATATTTTCTCACAGTCATGCAGTCAAAACAGTGGCAGGGTTTAGATTAGAACCTGTCCCTGGTGTGTTTAAACCTTTGTTTTTTGGTTTTTTTTAAACATCTTTATTGGAGTATAATTGCTTTACAATGGTGTGTTAGTTTCTGCTTTATAACAAAGTGAATCAGTTATACATATACATATGTTCCCATATCTCTTCCCTCTTGCATCTCCCTCCCTCCCTCCCACCCTCCCTATCCCACCCCTCCAGGCGGTCACAAAGCACTGAGCTGATGCTTTGCAGAAAGTAAAGAAAAGGGCAGCTGGTATGAGGATAAATGAGAAGGGCTTTCCTGACCTCGGGAAGTTCACAGTCTAGTCAAGGATCCAGGCTCATGCAGAAATAACCTTAACGTTTCAAAAACTCATCCCTTTACTAGAAGAGCAACTGGGGCCTGGGAAGCATTCAGCCACTGTGTGATGTCTGAATGAATATCGAGTGAACTGTGGTAGCCCAGTGAAGAGAATAATCAGTTTGAACTCAGGCTATAAAGAAGGCTTCTCTGAGAACATGGCATTTTAGCTACTAAGGACAGGATGCTTCCATGAGGGACATGCTTGTTTGGATTTGGATGGAAGGGAAAGAGAATTAGTATTTATTGAGGTAGATTTAGATTAGACATACCTGGGCTTGGATCCCGGATCTACCTCTAAATCAGTGTAATATGGGGCCGGTAACCTGACCTCATTGACTCTCGGTTTTCTTATAGCACATGCTCATTGTACAGAAGCTAGTGCCTTGGAACATGTTAATTTGTGATCTGCAGATTGGATCCTGGATCTACTACTTAATCAGTGTAATGTGGGGCCGGTAACCTGACCTCATTGACTCTCAGTTGTCTTATAGCACATGCTCATTGTACAGAAGCTAGTGCCTTGGAACATGTTAATTTGGTGGTGGGGAGTGTAAGTTAATTTTCACAAAGGTTCTATCATTTTGTATTATCACCCTTTTGCAAAAGAAGAAACTGAGACTCAAAAAATGTTAAGTAACTTGCATGAAGTTAAGCAGTTTGAAACCAGAAGATCTTCCTGGCTCCAAAACCCATTCTTTTTTTTTTTTTTTTTGCGGTACGCGGGCCTCTCACTGCTGTGGCCTCTCCTGTTGCGGAGTACAGGCTCCGGACGCCTCGCAGGCTCAGCGGCCATGGCTCACGGGCCCAGCCGCTCCGCGGCATGTTGGGATCCTCCCAGACCGGGGCACAAACCCGTGTCCCCCGCATCGGCAGATGGACTCTCAACCACTGTGCCACCAGGGAAGCCCTCAAAACCCATTCTTTTTCCAGCACCCTCCAGTGACATGCAAGGGATGTATTGAGGGGCTCCAGGGGGAGCTTTGAAAAGAGGGAGTGAGCTTCTTTCATTTAGTCCATTTGATTGTATTAGGGAGTTTGTAGCAGGAGAGAGTTAGAACCAAGAGAAGAGAGCAGTAATTTATGTGCAATTGAAACAATTCCAAATGCAACGATAACTATCACTGATGGAGAAAAGAGGTTTAGAGGATAGGGTAAAAATTCCATATGAAAATCAGACAGCTGAAATGCCTATTGAAATTGTAGCCCTTATAAAGTAAGATGAGGTGGGTTTAAAGGTGTGAACATATTCAATGAGTGAATCAAGACAATATTGAGTTGAACTAAACAACCAGAAGAACTTATGTCTCATGGGTATTTTGAATTAGGAGAAAACAGCTTAACTGTAAGAATATTAAATAGGATGGAGGTGAAAAAAAAAGGGGGTTATTAGTCTCTTCCCAGAGTATGATCTGGGATCATCTCTTCGTGTTTAACGGTCTTTTTATATCTCCTTTTGTCAATTCTGCTTTTCCCAAATTATTCTTGATTGATGCAGGATCCCAGATAAGTAGATACGATAAAAATGTAAATGTGAGGGCTTGTGGATTCTCATAGTACCATAAAGAAGGAAGCTGTCTTGCTACTGGTTATGTGATATGAATAAAGACTTTTTGGTATGTTGAAGTATTGGCAAAGGCATACATTCTGAGTCACACAGATTGTCTGTATGTGAATATGTGAATGGATGGGTGATGAAACATTGACACCGGGGCATGGCTATGGTGTCAGGTCCATAAGTGTCTCAGTGAGATCCTACCATTGTTATAGCTAACATCGTTCATTCAGGTAGCAGGTATTCAGTTTGTGATTCAACTGAGCCAAGCTTCTTTTCATTCTTCCTATATCTCTCTTCCTTCCTCCCTCCCTTCCTCCTTTCCTCTCTTTCTTCCTTCCTTTTTTCAGCAAACATTCATATTTTGCCTTCTCTGTGCCAGGAACTGGGCAAAATTCTGATAATAGATAAATAAAGGAGTCAGGAATCGTAGTTGAGACTCAACCATTGTAGACCTTAGAGGAATTAAAACTCATTCCTGCTTTTCTCCTTTGGCTTTTGGCAGACAAAAGTTTGGAACTGTCAGAGATTTTACAACTTTTGTCTAAAGTTACATTCATGATCTATAGCATAGCTATATCACCAGAGGTAGTTTTGCATGAGTATTTTGAGAGAGTTACATTCTTACTATTCCACTGTCTCCTTTTCATCTTTGTTATCTTTGGTTACTGGCTTATTTAATAGGTACTTTCCAAAAGCTCTGTCTACTGTAGTCTAAGTATGTAATATATATGATGTGAATGTTCCGTAAGAGCCTCCTCTATGGAAGAGGCCAGTTTCTGACCAGAGTATAAGCCATCGCTCCCTAGCAAATATCCACACGTATTAGCCACGCATAGGGAAACTGGATTAAAAACATACCAGGAAAAAGGTATACTTAAATAATGCCAAGATGAGGAACTAGATAAGGGGAGGAGCTGGTTCACTTAGAAGCGTTTATTGAGTTTGCTGCATTTAAATAGATGGTATCTATAAAAAGTTTACTTAAGAATCCTAGTTGATTGGCAAAAATTCATAGTCAAGAAAAGCCAAGTTAGAAATTCTAGATACATTAGCACATGTCTATAGAAACAATAATAACATTGCTTTCAGGAAGGAAGATAGGAAAAAAAAAACAACAAGGTACAAATTTTGTGAGTTGATTCCTCTCTGATCTGTTTGTTGTTTTAGTTAGACCATGTAGGAATAATGGATGGTGAATTGATTTTTGCAGGTTAGACCTCAGATGTGATTGACACGTCAGAGCTGCATCTAATTCAGGAACATGACAAATGTCAGGACAGTTGATTAAAATAACCATCCAATACAGTAGAGTTTCATGTGTATTTATTTAATCCATCCTCAAATGTATGCTCAGTTGTTGGTAGAGTGTCTATCATAGAGCACTTTATCTTTTGAAGACCAAAACACTGTAATAAAGAGACATGATGAAAAGTTTCCTAAAAGCTCTCCTCATATTTAGTTTTATATTTCTGCCTTAGAGAATCAGTCAGATGTGCACACTAAGTAAATGCCTACGAATCTATTTCCGCGATCCACTGGCAGCTCTTCCCTCTGCTCTGGCTCCTCTGAAAACCCAGGGCCTCCCGAGCCATCTGCAATTATGATGGACCAGGGGATGTAAAAATAGAATGTAGCCCCATGATATCTAATAGAAATATAATACAAACCATATTTTACAATTTTCTAGTAGCCACTTTTTTAATTAAAAAAATTAAAAAGAAAACAGGTGAAATTAATTTTAATAATATATGTATTACTTAACCCTGTATATCTAAAATATTTCACCAGGTAATCAATACAAAAATTTATTAGTAAGTTATTTTCCATTGCTTTTTGTACTAAGTCTTTGAAATTCAGTGTGTGTTTTACACTTACAGCACATCTCAGTTTGGACCAGCCACCTTATGAGTGCTTAATAGCCAAGTAAGTGCCCAGGGCTATTGACAACCGTATTGGACAGGACATTGTTTTCTTGTTATCTTAAAGAAACTTAGCGGTTTCCTAGCCTATTCTTCCTCTGCTTTTAGGGGATACTTTTGAATTGATATATACCTTTTTTTTTTTTTTTTTTTTTTTTGCGGTACACGGGCCTCTCACGGTTGTGGTCTCTCCCGTTGCGGAGCACAGGCTCCGGACGCGCAGGCTCAGCGGCCATGGCTCACGGGTCCAGCCGCTCCGCGGCATGTGGGATCTTCCTGGACCGGGGCACGAACCTGTGTCCCCTGCATCGGCAGGCGGACTCTCAACCACTGCGCCACCAGGGAAGCCCGATATATACCATTTTGAGTTGTGCTTCAGAAGACACACCTGAGTAGATTTTTAAAGAAGTGTTCTCAAATTAACAAAGACTTGGTTTACTGTAACTGTTTCGAATATGATTTTTAAAACACTTTTTTAAAATAAAATACTCTTTTTCATCAAGGTTAAGAAATAGAGAAAGATGTGAAAATATTAAAACACTTCTGAATCTTAAACTTGGATCTGGACATATTACAGATTTCCCTTCCATGAATCGTGCTGTGGGAGGAAAAAATTCATTGCTGTGTGTGGATTCTCCCCCAGTCACCTCTTCCTTTTGCCCGTTCTTTGTATATGTTGAAGTATGTGGAGAAAGGTTATTCAAGGCATCATTAAGACATTCTTGCTTTTTTTTAAATAATAAGATTTTGTCTTATCATCAGCACACATGGTGGCAGCAAGTGCCCTAAAGACTGCAGTTCTGTCATATGTATCTTTTCTTTCTTTGTTTCATTCATTCATTCGTTCATACAACACTTAGTGCCAGACCACTTGCTGGGCATGGAGGTTAAACAATGAAAAGGCTCTCACAATGTAGTGGGAAAATTGTGTAAAAAAAACTACAAATATTAACATATGATGTCCTTCACTACCCTCAAGAGGACATATTACTTAATCTTTGTTGGTGTGATAGAGTTTGGGCCCAGATGTCTTGGAAATGGGAAAGTGTTTCTCTTTTCCTTTACTTTTATTGAAGGTGCTAATTATGTTCATGTTCCTGGGTTCCAGCCAATCCTTTCTCCAAGCAAATACCCCTCTCCAGAGAAGCTTATGTTCATGTTTGTGCTCAATTATTAGAGCCATCAAATCAGTCTGCATAGATATCAAAAGAAATGAATACTTTACTATTTCAAATTACACTGGGTTATATTGGTACTTTTACAAGTATTGCCACCAAAATCTCATTGTTGACAACTTTATTCATACTGCAAATACTGGCAAAAAATATACTGTTGCAGCGTTCAGTTCATCTGTGTGTGTGGATCGGAGCTTCTCACTGGTTCCTGTACATCGCCAAGTACATGAATCACGTGCCATGATTTTTGTTAATGGAGGGGCACATTGCAGAATCTGTTTTCCTCTAGTGCCAATTTACAAGTGTTCCCACTTGCCAGGATGCTCTTTGCAAAGATGAGATTGGATACAAACACCTAATGCCGTGTATCAGGACAGGTGAGGCAGAGAGCCATTCTGTGACCCAGTGGAAGAGCTGGGGCATGGGAGCAATTGAAGAATGGACACAGAAGAGTAGACTACCCCAAGGGTGCTCTGGGCATCTGGTCTTGCAGCAGAACATGAGCTATGGAAAGAGGACTTACAGAAGATAGGAATTATAGGAAAGTCTGCATCAGGGAGGCCTATGGGGAGTAGTGGCGTGTGCTGGTATTGGGCAGAACACATCTCCCAGGAATCTAGGAGCTGGTGGGTGTGGGGAAAACCTGTTGCTAAGTTAGAGAATAGGGCTTTAGCCACCATGTAGGGTTAAGCAGAAGAACTCCACTACTTGGAAGACAGAGGGGGACTGAAAGTCTCATCCATAGCGGCACTGGGGTGCTAAATAGGTGACCAAGGCAGAGACTCAGGAACTGGGCTCATCCAGCAAAAAACAGGCACAAAGTAGAAATTACATTTCAGGAACAAGGCATAAATCTCGTTATCAAATATAGGCAGGAGTGTTCAACCTGAATTAGCAGTAGAGACTTGATATTGAATCACAGAGCCTGTGCTATAGTTGTGTAGTTCTCTCCTGCCTAAACTCTGAGTTTTCAGAGATCAGGGAGAGCTCAGCTTAAACTTTGGGGACAAAGGGGAAAGAAATATACTCAAGTGACCCTGGTTTTGTGAAGAGGGTGGGGGAGGGGAGGTACAGAGCTAAGAATGAACTAGGATGAAACACTGTCATCCATTTCAGAGTCCCACCTTCAACTCCTCACCAAATTGATTTCATTATTTAAATTGAACCCATTGTCAGGTCATTTACGATTAGACTGTTTGGGGAATTGCTGTGTTGATTCAGCTAACAAGGTTTTGTGAAAGGCAAAGGCAATGTGAAAAAGTTTTCTGCTTTCATCACCACCAAACCCTTTCTTGGAGGTCACCACCACCAACCTTCTTGTTTGGACGTTAAATTCCTCCACTTCTTTGCAACACCGGACACAGCTGATCAAGGACCCCCCACCCCCACCCCCCTGACATTATCTCCTCCTGGTTTCCTTGACGTGATCATTTTCTTCCATCTCACTGACACTCCTGCTCTGTGTCCTTTGTTGCTCGTCTCTTTGTTTCCCACTCCCCAGTCATAGGTGATCTCAAAAGGTACCCTTAAGCTTTTCTTTCCTCTGCTCTCCTCTCCTCATGATTTGCATGTGCCCCTTTGCTTCCCCACTGCTCTAAGCCTGGCTCATTACCTGGAAGGATTACTGCAACAGCTAATTTAACCTGGCTTTTCACCCCTCTCTGTAGTCTCTTCTGCTTCCAGATTGATTTTTCCTGAAGCACAGGTCTGATCACACTACTCCCCTGCCCAGAAATGTTATAGCCTCCGACTGTGAACAAAATTAAGTACCAGCTTCTCACTTAGATCTCAAGGCATTTACATCATGGTCCTAAGATAATCTCCCATTAGGCCCCCATATCTAGTCTGCATTCCAGCCAGATTGGCCCACTTACTGTTTCTCAAGGGTATCCTATACTTTCCCTCCTCTGAGACTTTATTTATATTCTCCTTTTGCCCTGTAACTGTGGTAACCACATGTCTTGGTTTTTCTGGATCAGTCCCGGTTTATTCCTATTGTCTCGATAATAGTATTACTCAGCTCCCATTTCACACTCAAAAGTGTAGTAATTTGAATGATAGATTATATGGTCACCCTACCTATAAAGCTCTTTTTCCTGTTCCTTCTCTCTGTCTTATGCCTCAGGCTGCACTCTATTTAATTTTGCTTGTGGTAAACATAGCCCTATCCTTTTAAGCCATGTGCCATATTAAAAAAAACCCAAAAAACTAACTTTCATGAGATTTACTTTCTCACTCTCCACCCTACCATCACCAATTTAATGTATTCCCTTCCTATTTTCAGCCCCTACATTTGCCAACATGGTATTGTAGTTGTTTGTTTTTAAATGTAGTTATTTGTATATTTTAAATCCTTCATAGTAACTTACAAGTTCAAGGCCTTATTTTTTGTATTGATTAGATTACTTTTATTTGTAAATAACAGAAAACTCTGACTTAACCATTTAACAATAAGGAAAATTTATTGTATCACATAACAGAGGGTGCCAAGTTAGGATGGCTCAAAAATGACTAATTTAGTATCTGAACAGTGGATTAAAAATCCAGGTTGCCCCTTTTATTAAATGCTTTTTCAACATCCTTGGAAATGATTGTATGTTTTAATATTTCAATTTAGTAAATTGTGTTACTAGACTATTTTCACTGCATTCCTGAATATAATCAATCTGTTTCTCATTGTATATTGTTCATACTGCATGGATGAAATAGTTTTGGTAATGCTTATTTATGAGGCGTACATTAATATTTGTAGATAAGTGGTTTTAAAAAAATCATTGAATTATTTAAAAAAAAAGAAGATCCAGGTTTCTCTTCTCTTTCCATTCTGATACACTATGTGTCTACTCTAATCTTGCTACCTCCACTCACAATTGCCCAGTGGCCAGCCTTGTTCTAGAAATCACATGCAAATGTGATGATGTCTAGAAGAAGAATATTTCTTCTGTGAGTCTCTAAGCAAGAATCCCTGTTACAGAAGCACCCATTCCCAGCAGAAGTCACCTCATCCCTCCTTGGGCAGAATTTCATTACATGCCCAGCCTAAACTAGTCACAGATGAGGCCGTCAGGACTTGACAAATCATTCATCCCCTGAGGTTGAGGTGGCCCTGATTCCCTTGAAGATCGTGGCCATTAGGGAAGGTTGAGCAGAGCAAAATCAAGGCTCTGTGAGGAAGAGGGATAATTACCACTAGTGAGGCAAGCAACAGTATCTGCTTCATATAAGTTTGGGTTCAATCAATGTTTATTAAATAAGGTTTTAGTTTTATTTCAAGATATGAAGAATTGTAATTCACTTGAATATTCTAATGCTGTAATGAATTATAAATACTGATCTTAAATAAACCTTTAAAATGATCAGTACTGCACACAGCAAGTTCATTTCAACACTGTTTTGCTTAAGTTCATATGGAGAGATTAGAATTAAGACTTTGAAAGAAAACTTGATTGAGATTTTAATAGCTATCTAAAACTGCTGGCCAGAACACTGTGCTCAGAATTGCTCATTAAGTAGAATTATTTCCTGTTGCTTTTTGAGGGAATGTTTTTCTGAGTATTTGAGTGCTATATTCATAGGATTCAAATACTCATAGGATATCAACTCTCTGTTAACAAATTTACCTTTTGGCACTGAATTGCAGAATTCTCAAAATACCTGCCAACTATGAAATGTAATCAACAATAGGTCAAAACATTATGATTTTGAAATGTCCTGCAGCATCAAGAGGAGTTGGAAGGAGAGGCTGCTGAACGAGAATCCTCTTCTCATACCCACGAGAGGACTCTTGTTCTTTCCACCCAGGGTGTGTTCAAGCCCAACACCTCCCAAGATCCTCTGTGGGTAAATCAGTGGTGGAAGCCAGAGAATTTGGAGCAGTTCTTGTGTTCCTTGCACAGTAGTTAGTACTGTACTCTGTAAATGGGGGCTCGTTCAACCTTCTGAAGTGTTGTCACCAGTCTGCCACACAGATGGTCCCAGTGAGGAGACCCTAGGGAGCCAGTACCCTCTGGGTCAACAGGAGATGGAGCCAGCACTATTAACCTGAAAATATTCCGTGCAATAAAAGGGATCAGAAAGACTCGTTTTATTTCTGAATGAAACAAAGGACAGAACAGAGGAAAACTGCTTCTAAACCCTTCATTGGATATTGCTGCTCAGAATTCTGGACCTTGGTGCCAGAGGGCTTCGGGCTGGCATTTTATGTTTTCAGAAACCCTCTTGTTAAGTGCTGAGATGTAATGACTCTAAATATTTTGACAGCCTGCAGTAGGACTCAGGAGAGAGGCAGAATCTAAGATTATGCCTGGCTTGGATATTTGAACAAGTTTTCTGAAGGGTAAAGGGTCTGGATAAGATCGAATTCCTCCCAAGTGTAAAAGTCAGGGATTCTTATCTAAGGGCAGCCTATTTGCATGTATGTTCAAATATATGTCAGAGTTAATCTGAATCTCAGTGGGGAATCGTGGTAGGAAAATAGCACAGAAACTGAGTAAGCTGTGTATGGAAGAGATAGTGGACTTCAAAGTCAGACTTTTTTTCCCTTAATAACTTGAATGAATAGAAACATTTTCACATCAGTCCTATAGGCTTCTACTGTTCTATTAAACTCCTGCAAATAGATATATAGTCATTATTCTTTTGAGAAATAATATGAATATATAATTTTTATTCAAAGTTTTTAAAATAAACTTCCTGCTAATATTATCTGAACATCCCACCAAACTGCGCCATCACCAGTACTTCAAATGACATTTTGGGGTAACAGGCTGATTCTAAAAATAAGATGCAGGAGGCTGGGAAGACATTGCAGAAATTAATATTCCCAGCCCCACTGCACTCTGCCTACCCATACAGACTGTACTCTTCGTTTGAATGCACTTAACTGTTCATTAGAACATCTTATCTATAAGCCTCATCTAGCTTTTTTTTAAAAAACAGATTCCAGTATTTGTACTTTATTCAGAAAAGCTAATTGAGGGAAATAATATTCATAAGTGCTGAAGTTCAGGTGAAAAACTTTGCTAGACTTTCTTCCTAAAATCAAGCCAAATAATAAAAAATATTACAGTGTCAAGTTTGACATTGAGTGATAAAGTAGGTTAATATGGATTTTATAAAGCGCTTTGACTACATTCCTGCAAAAATCTTTAATGATGAATATAATATTAAAATTGGAGTTACACTGCCTAGATTTGAATCTCAGGTCTGCCATTGGCTATGAGACCTTATGAAAATTACTAAACCTTTTTGTGCCACAGTTTCCTTATCTGTAAAAAGGGATAATAATACCTAGGGTAAGGTAGTGTAGTTGTGAGGACCATGTCAAATTGATATACATAAAGTGTTTAGAACAGCACCTGGTCCATGGTAAGTGCTATATATCGCTTTTTAAGATGACAGCAAAGAGGGTGTATTTATGAATTTATATAATAAATATGTATGTGTCATAAGCTTAAATTAAGGGCATTTGGGATAAATAATCAGTTTTCTAAAATGCATTTCCTGTTATATATTGGAAAACCTTACATTGGCTTGCTTAATAAATTCAGTGGAATCAGAACTGTTAGGGTTTCACATTTAAGTTCTAGTTGTACCTTTTCCTAATAAGCTGGGAGCAGTGAGCTGGAAAGTTACACGTATACCAAATACAAGTGAGCCCAGACTGCAAAATGAGCTTATGTTCCAAGATTCATCTCATTCATTTATTTTTGGGTTTCAATCATGCTAGTCTTTGTACATTCTCATCAGCATTTTTAATGACTTGGTAAAGTAGAAGCATTTCCTGCGTAATCAACATTTATTTTTCCTGAGAAAGTATTTTAAAAATAAAGTCCTTCAAACGTCTAGTCTTTTTTTTTTTTTTCAGTAAAAATGAATGGCCTTAAAAGACATTTGTCCTGGCAGTCTATTTAAAGATGAGAGAAATGAAAGCCAAGAAAACCAGAAGAAGATGCCCTCAAGGGAAAGATCTGTATGATGAATTTGAAATTGCAGAGAATACTATTTCTGCTTTCCCAGGCAGAGCTGTCACCTCAAAAGCCTATTTTCATGAAAGGAGAGTGTTACTCAGAGTATCAGAGTTTAGTCTGTTGAATGCATATTCCCTTAATGCGGGTAAGGCACTTGAAGGTGACCACTAATCATTCAGTCCTGTTGTACAACAGAAACTTGTATTTTGGTCCAGGAGAAATCTTAACCAAACAGCAGTGTAGATTCTTCGAACTAGCAAAAAAAAAATTACTGTCCACTAAAGACAGTAATGAAGAGTTACTACATTGGCTCAGGTCCTGAGATTATTCTCCCCAGATTCAGTTGCCAGCAGGCATTCCAAGGAAGTCCAGTAAGGGAACATATAACTCATCTGTACTATAGAGAAGAAATGTCATTCTTTCTTAACCATCGATTGAAAAGGTCAGGTAAATCCCACTATCCTTCCCTGGGTGCTTTTCTGCTACACAGATACATCTCAAAACACTACTTAAAAACCTCTTTATTTCCCACCTGTGTCATTTTTCAGAGTAATATTTTTCTCTCTCGTGTGACTTATTACTTGGTCTCTTTTGTTTTAGACATTCTTCTCTCCTCTTCCTAATAACTAGGGAAGTGGTGAATGAGTTCATCATTGCTTTATAAAGTTAGCATTTCTCAGCTTTACTTTTTCTAAAGAGCCCTAATTCTTTTATCCAATTATCATAAATAGCTATACTAGCTAATCCTTCCTAAATGTGAATTTTTCTCTTCTTAAAAAAAAAGACGACTTCGCTTTTACTTACTCTGCCTAGTGTTTCTGGGATACAACTCTACCAGGATTGTCCCTAGAAGATAAATTGCTAAGATCAAATCAATTTCGGAAAGTTAACAGTTTTCTTTAACAGATTGTCATGCTTTGGGTTATGTAGGAAAGCTAATTGGGAGGAAATTGCACTTTTAAATGCAGAAAGTTCAGGCAAGAAAGCTTTAGCTACCAGACTTTTCTTCCTAAAATAAAGCAAGATAATACAACTTTACAGTGTCAAGTTGAACTCCAGAACTGGACTGCATGGAGCTGAGTGAGTCCTGACTTCCTGACTTATTACCTGAATGACCTTAGATAAGTCACATAACCTCTCTGCACCTTAGTGTCCTCATCCATAAAATGGAGACAGTAGAATAATACCATCATAGGGTAGCTGGAAATTATGAATCTTGATGTGCTAATGTGCACTGTGAGTCTCCAGGAGAGGTTAGAGTTTGCAGCTTTCAGCTGATTTTTTTTTGATCTAGGAGTCTCCTCCCAACCTCCCTAAAAAAAACCCCAAACAAACAAGAAAACAAAAAAAAATTACTTTACATCCTGTTGAACTTAGTTTTTAGAAGCACTGACATAGGGACATTTAATTACTGCTTGTGCTTCAAAGGCTCATTTCTAAAAACTCTGTTATCTCCAGGTCCCAAAGAATAAATTTTCTCACGTTGCTTTTTTATTGTTGATAAGAACAGGGGAAATTAATTCAAACATGTATTTTAGAAGAGCTTGAAAGCAAGCTAATAACCTGTATACTCGTTTTTATTAATTATAAGCTAGCTCTTTTGAGGAATGACAGGTACGCTACAACCGTAATGGCCTACAGATTTGTGAACATGCAGAATTTGACCCTATATGTTAAAATTTTTAAAAAAACACTACAAGCATGCAAAATGAATTTATATTACAGTGCTCTTATAATTCATTTTTCTCATAGCTTATGTTCACTACATTTATATGAATGGTTGGGCAAAGTATGGATATCATGTAAAGTTTAATTAGCAGCTATTATTTTAAATAGGAAAGAAGTTTTTTTTAATGGTTTTCACAAGCGTCTAGTCATTAAAAAAAAACAAACAAGAATGAGCATAGCATGTAAATCTGTGCCTTGTCAGGCAGACCGTGTTTCCTTTTACTGCATCCTCATGCTGCTCTCCCAACCCCCCAACACAACACACGTATGCACCCCAAGATTAATGGCAGGACTTTCATACTATTGCAACCTATCAAACCACTTTATTATGCTATTCCAGGCATCCCAGATTCCCTTACCACAAACACTAACCCATCACAGATCTGAGCTGGACAGATTCTTCAAGGTCATCTAATGATAGCTAAAATGTGCAGAGAGCTTACTCTGTGCTAGCTCCTGTTCTGAGAATTTTGTAACAGTTAACTCATTTGATCTTTACCACAGCCCACGATGCATTATTTCTATCTGTTTTTAATAGATGAAGTCACTGAGGCAAGGAGAAGTTATGTGACTCATCTAAGGTCATTCAGCTAAGAAGAGGTAAAGGCAGGACTCAATTCCAGGCAGTCAGGTTCTCGAGCCCATATTCACTGTACTGCCTTGGAGACACAGGCATGCCTTTCCCCGGGCTTGGAGCGAATATTCCAGGTAGTATTTCTCCATCCTCTGCTCTCTGGTCCTCAGGCCCTAGAGAGTTAATACTGACCACACTGCTTAGACTGGATCCCTTTCTGCAAGGGTGTTTGCTCACTCGCATACTCAAGTCCTCAGTCAGCACTTACTCCTTATCTCACCCCTTCTTTGTTCATTCACTACTATTACTTGTGTATGTGACCGTAGTGGCAGGGAAGTTGGATGTTTCTCCGATGTCCTCCTGCATTTCAGCCATAGTGAGAAGTGCGGTGAGTAGACTCTGAGCCAGAGAATGAGCATGACCTGCTGGGGTGCTGAGCATTAGGTGACCTGTCAGGGTACTTCATCTCTCCAAGTCTCATGTAAAACATCTGGAAAGTGAGAGCATTGGATTTCTTTTTATTTTAGGCTTCATTTAACCTCTTTTACAATCCCACCCTTCACTACAATGCCTAGAATAGCTCTTTGCACAGTACAAGTACCTAATAATTATTTGTTCAAATAAATATCTAGAAACCCCTTTTATAAAATGTCCCTGACAAATTTAAAACATGTGGTAATCAGGAGTTTTAGACTCCTTGAAATAGCCTGTAGAGAGCTTGAGGGCTTATTAAAACACTAACGGCTGGAACCCGTGCCCAGAGTTGCCGAGTCAGTAGGACTGGGGTGAGGCCCGAGTTGCATTTCCATCAAGTTCCCAGATGCTGCTGATGCTGCTTGTGTGGGGACCGTATCTGGGAATCACCGCCCATCGAGCACTCTCAAAAAAAAAAAACATATCCCTTTCCTCTGGTTTCCCAATTAAAAATGATTTAATAAGATTGTCGCATCCATTGGGTGGTTTGACAGCTTTCATGTGTCTCTTATCCCCTGCTATCTGCATTTTAACAGGAGTCTCTTTTTAAAGACTACAAACCTTATTTCACAGGAGCAAATCTAGTTCTTGGCCTCCTAGCCTTCTATCTAAGCTACCTTTGACCCACTGTGGCACTAAATCTGTCCTCTCCCTAAGGTATTAGGGCCTCCTTGTTGTCACACACCCACATCTTAACCACTGCTCTTAACATGTAAAGATTAAGAGCGTGGGCTCGGGAGGTGGGCTGTCTTGGGTTGAGAGGTTGGTTCCTCACTCTATATCCAATCCTAGACACTTTCTCTGTGCTTCATCGTCTTCATCTGTAACTGGATTTCAATAACAGTACCTACCTCATAGGGTTGTTTTAAATATTAAATTGGTAAATATTTGCAAAGCACTGAGAATAGTCCCTAAAACGTCGTACATGCTATGGGTTTTTGAAATCTTTTTTCCCCCACCTTTATTGAGATATAATTGAAATAGAACATTGTGTAAGTTTAAGGTGTACAGCGTGTTGGTTTGATACATTTTATATTGCAAAATGATCACCACTATAGCCCTAGCTGACACCTCCAACCCATCCCATGATTACACATTTTTGTGTGTGTGGTGAGAATATTTAAGATCTACTCTTTCAGCACCCTTCAAGTATATAATACAGTATTTTTAACGATAGTCACCATGCTGTACGTTAGACCCCCAGAAGATGTTAATCTTATAACTGGAAGTTTGTGCCCTTTGACCAGTATCTCTCCATTTCCCCAACCTCCCAGCCCCTGGTAACCAAACCACCATTCTACTCTCTGTTTCTATGAGTTTGACTTTCTTTTTTTCTTTTCTTTAGATTTCATATATAAGTGATACCATGCAGTATTTGTCTTTCTCTGTCTGATTTATTTCACTTAGCATAATGTACTCGGGGTTCATTAAAGTTGTCACAAACTAGGATTTCCTTCTTTCTCATGGTTGAACTCCATTCTGTATACACACACACACACACACACACACACACACACACACACACACACCCCACACCTTCTTTATCAGTTCATCTATAACTGGACACTAAGGTTGTTTCCATGTCTTAGATATTGTGAATAATGCCACACTGAACATAGGAGTGCAGGAAACTTCTATATCCTGATTTCAGTTCCTTTGGATAAATACCCCTCAGAAGTGGGATTGCTGATTATATGGTAGTTCTATTTTTTGAGAAACCTCCATACTGTTTTCCATAGTAGTTGTGCCACTTTGCATTCCCACCAACAGTGCACAAGGGTTCCCTTTTCTCCACACCCTCTCATACACTTGCTATCTCGTATTTTTGATGATAGCCATTCTCACAAGTGTGAAGTGATATCTCATTGTGGTTTTGCTTTACATTCCCTGATAATTAGTGATATGGAGCATCTTTTCATGTACCTGTTGGCATTTGTAAATCTTCTTTGGAAAACTGTCTATTCAGTTCCTTTGCCTACTTTTTAATTGGGTTGACTTTTTTGCTGTTGAGATGTGTGAGTTCTTTATATGTTTTGAATATTAACCCCTTATCAGATGCATGATTTGCATATATTTTCTCCCATTCCATAGGTTGCATTTTCATTTTGTTGACTGTTTCTTTTGCTGTGCAGAAGCTTTAAGTTAGCTTTTATTATATGTTAAGTGTTTCCCAAATTTACCTCTCAGGGTAAATTACCTTCATGATTTCTATCATGGCTGCATATCCCCTCAACTATCATTTATTTTTTCTTTAAATCAATCTACTTTGCTAACAAGTTATTACAAAAGAAAACTTGTATTATTACTGTAAATGGAACACCAGTATCACATGATAAATAGAGGGTAACCATAAATTAAATACAGTGAAAACCAATGTTTTTTTATTATAGCCAGTTATTTTCTGCTGAGTACTCTGAGCCTGAGACTTATTCCCTTTTTATGAAAAACAGGTAAATTAGCAAGTTCTAGCTGCTGTAACAGATAAACTGCCACATTTCATTGGCTTCATACACTAGAGTTTTTCACTCATGTAACAGTCCAGCACAGGGCTGCTGATTCAGGGACCTTGACTCCTTCTGTCTTGTGGCACCAACAACTGATGGACCCAGAAATCTCTCTGCGTCCAGTTAACAGATGCAGGGAGAGAACATGGAGAAGTCACCTGATTTTTTGCCCTTTTGGTCTGAAACTACCATAGGTAATTCGTCCTTTGGTGTAAATCACCTAGAGGTGGGTGTGCAGGGAATGTTGGTCCAAGCTAGGTAGCCACTTCCCACAGCTACTTTATAGTATGAAAGTGAGAATACAAGTTTTTGGTGGTCAAATTATGAAACATAAACAGGTTCTAGCAAGACATAGCCGTAGTTTCTGAATTGCTGGGAGGGATTGTGCAACTACTTCTTCACTAACTATATTACTATTTTAGTTCAATTAATTCTCCTCTCTCCTAACCTCAATTTCACTCAGAAACTGTTCCAAGAAGTTAACAACTGCCTTACTTAGAGAGAGCGAAATCCATATAAACACAGAAGAAACCTGTTTCTCTGTATCATGACACAAAATTAATGAGATAGTACCCAGTGTAGCTTTTTACCTCTTAGTATAGCTTAGAACTCTCCTTGGCTAGATGGGAAATGAGCTCTGTCTCTATATATGTCTGTATAATAACCAAGAATGAAAAATGTGGTTGATAGGAACTTACATATAAACCCAGTACCCTCCTACATTTTAAAACTTAACTGTGTGCCATTACTAAACTTTTATGATTTAAAGTTGTTATTATTATTTGACATATATTTGAAATGTGTGAGACACATGCCCCGTACCACCACACTGATTGCATGATTTCTGCTGCTGCAGTACAATCTGAAATATTTTTCCTGTGCTAATTTCAAACCAATGAAGCATGGATATGTTTGAGTGACCACCAGCTGAAGGGGAGAGGAATTTCTAATTGGGTTTTTATAAGTGAAAACTAAAGCTATTTGGAATTTGACATTTGATGAAAGTCTACTATGATGTTATCATCCTGGAAAAAACTTACTTCTGTATTTTGTCATGAAGAAGTAGGGATAACAGAGGGTCAGCCCCTGGAAGCTGAGGTGTGAGAGCAACATTATGTGCTCATAACAGGGAAATTTATACTTAGTGAGTTATGATTCATACCTGTATTTTTGTAGGTTGCTTTCATCAGCCACGTGGAGCTTTTTACTCACTGGCGAACATAGTAAAAGATAAGAACCAGAACTGGATACCAGATCTGTGTTCAAAGATGAGATGGAGGCATTGATGGGTCATTTAGGAAGGGGGACTGTATAGGCCCAGCTCGATAAGCAAGGTAGGGTTCAAGCAGCTTCATAATGTCAACACTGAGTTCAGTAAAGCATGATGGAGTGACTCAGAGGGTGGTGTATCATAGGGAGCATATAGTACTTCATTTTGGTTGGTCAGTGGACTGTAGGGCTTCCATTTACAGGCTGGGTGAGGTTCAGGAGCACAACTGTTTCCTCCAAGGAGGTAGACTGTCAGGGTGCAGTGGGGAGGGGACTGTGACTCAAGGAACAGCACAGTTGCTCAGACACAGCTCTGTGGAGCAGTGACAGCCCTTCAGTATCAGCTCCTGAGCCCTTGGTGGGCATCTTATCACATTCCAGATATATTGTCATGGACCACGAATGACAGCAACCTTCCAGGGAGGTTGCTTGAGGGCTTCCAATGGAACTGGGGGAACAGGGGCCTTCCCCTCTCTTAGCAGGGGAGGCGTGATGGTGGGATGAGGTTAGTGAGCCCAGATGAGGGGAGCTGGAAGGCAGATGCAAGGAATGAAGTGAGGATTGACTGCTGTGTTCTTACTGTGCCAGCCTACACCCCCTCTACCAGTAGAGTCTTTTTTTTTTTTTTCTTTTATTTCCCAGTGAATGGGGAGCTTTTGCTGAGGTGGGGGAGGAATACCCCCAAGGAACTGCTGGCCCATGGGAAGCGGGTTGATTCTCCCCGCCAGAGCCACAGGTGTCCTTCCCGATGTTCTACTCCTTTCTCATTCTCTGTAGCCCACTGCAGCCTGTGGCAGGCAGGAGGAGGGGCCATGCTTCCTCTTGGTGGGTCACAGTTAACACTGTTCATCATCTCAACTCTCTCTGGAAACGGCTTTCATTTATAAGTTCATAGAGAAAGGGAATTTTATCAAGGAAAACTACGAAGCTTTTAGCATCTCTATCTATGGCTTCCATGCCCTTGTCCTGTCATGTTTCCCTGTCTCCCACTCTCAGGACAGAAAGCAACCAATTATGCTCTTTCCCAAAGGGCTGCTTTGGGAATCTACTGAAAATGGCAGCCAGTGACTCCAGATTAAGAACTCCTTCTTGACAATGGTGAGAAATGCCCAAAGCACCAGGTCCTCAGTTACACGTCAGAACCTAATGCCTGCAGTAGAAATATGAAGAAATTTTACTGGAAAGAGAACCTCAAAATAATAATGGCAGAGTTAGAAAGGGTGGTGTGAAGCTTTTTTGGTCTTTGTGGGAAGACTGGTGTGTGTGTCAAAAGGATCAGGAAAATCTTTTTCTATACTCAGTTCTCTTATATCTGGAGATTCCAGGAGTTATAAAAGTGCTTTGTGCCCCAGCACCTTTCCCTTAAAACCGTAGAAATGCTAGGAGTATGGTGGGACTCCAGGATGTAACATGAGCATTGAGGACCGACAGTAGGGATCAGGGGGCTGACCTGGCTTAACCTGGGAAAATTAGAGGAAAAGCTTACACATTCCTAGGTGAAGACTGTGGTCAAAATAGCTCTAAATTTGGATTCAGATTCTGGTTGTGCCAGTAACAACCATGTTTGACTTCTTTATTTCTCTCTGGGTTGGTGTCCTTATCTATTAAGGGCAGATTGAGCTCGATTTCATTCATTCATGCGGCCATTCATATTTATGGCCGATCACTGTGTTTTAATATGGAAATATAAAGATAACATTATACAATCCCTGTCTCAGAGAAGCTCTCAATTAAGTGGAGGAGACAGATGTTACTGATACTTGTAAAAGCATGCGTAAAGTACCATAATAAATATACAAAGTGCTTTTGGAACACAGGGAGGGAGGGATGGGTTGTACCAGGAATAGAGTTGCATTAGAGTACGCAGTATGTAAATCATGTCTTAAGAACAGAACTGCCTACCATTGCCTATCATAAGTGTGGACCAAGTATACAAGCCAGAATGTATGGGAATGCCTGGTATGTTGGGGAATGAAAATGTTTAGCTGTGACTAGAGCATAGCGTGTCTGGAGGCTTGTAAGGGAAGCTGAAAAAGATGGATTTAGGTTCACCTGTAAACAGTCTCTTACAACAATTCCTGTTACTCCATTGGCTATGAAGACACACTGGAAATTGTAAACAGGAAATTTGGATTGCACACAATTTGAGCAGGGAAAAATGCAAGCACAGAGGTGAGTTCTGAGAATATAAGAGCAATACAAGAATATTAAAATATAAGAGCAACAGAAGTTAGCAGTTGATAGAGAGAGGCAGAGGAGGGAAATGAAGGTTTCAGCATGGTGTGTAAGGGTGTGAGAGTTTTAGCCTGTGTGTCCAAGTTGGACAGGAGGTTTAGGGTGGGAGACTGGAATTTCACTTTGGATGGGAAGGCTTTGAGGCTTCAGTATGTAGGTCTGAGCATGTTGAGATGTTGCTATTTGATAGGTGGTTGGAGACCTGCATCTGGAGCTCAGGGGAGAGAGAAATATTTAGGACTTGTTACAGTAGCAGGGGTTGGTAAAGCCTTAGGAGGAATGAAATCCTCTAGGGAGGGCTTCTGACAAGTCAAGAGAAAAAGAACCTGATAAAATCAGGGAACATAGAATTTAGGTCTGCAGTTCACTGACCAGAGCGTCTACCTCCAAGGCAAACTCAGTCCACTTTAGCCTTATGTTCAGGTCAAGTTGAGAGCTACAAGGAGAAAGGCTATCTCCTTTCCTCTCCTAATACTGTCTTCCCCATAGGGCTTCCATCCAAATCCTCTACATCTGTTTAAGAACTATCCTTCCTTGAAGCGTAGTAAGAATCACCCCCCGTCTTTCTTTGATGCCATGTTAATTTGGGTTCCTCTAGAAGCAGGTACCAAATGTGATTAGATATATACCATATGTTTATCAAGGGAAACACTTGTAAAAGCTAAAAGTTGCAGGGTGGTAAACCAGAGAAGGCAAGGAGAACCTTCAGACTATGATGGAGGGCTGACCCCTGTGAAGGAGAGGTGGAAGGAAGGAGGATTGGGTAGGAAGCACCTCAGAGTACAGCACAGCTCCAAGAAAGGCCAGAATCATGGGGAGTCTTTATCCCTCATCTTAGAGGAATAGACTCACCTGAATCCCCCCACCATGCCTAGCCATTGCCAGGAGGAGCCTGCAGGAAGTGTGGCCTCAGCGGGCACTCAGTATTTGATCCAGAGGAGTGTCAACTGGGAACATCAGACCAAAAGCCTGCCCAGAGCAGGAGATCCTAGTGGCACATTTCATGGCCACCATAGATGGCCTCAGTGACTCAGTGACACTTCCTAAATGTTCTCCTGGCACTTATTGTCCAAACCAGTCAAAACTCAGCATTTACAGCCTTGCACCATTATTAATTATCTCACCTTGTGTCTGCCCAACTAGATTATAAACCCTTCCTTAAACATCAGTGCAGTGTCCTTAACTCAGAGGCATCTATGTATTCATCGTAATAAGAATTGTGTTATTTTCATTACTTGAATTTATCTGAGAGGTGTAGCAATGGGAGTTTTGACTTAGGAAGTTGGGATGAGGGAAGTTAAGAAAGAATACGATTTGGATGAGGCGTTCCACAGATGTCACAGTGAGGGAGGGAGAACTAGGGAAGCAGACATACCCACTGAAGGAAAGCAGACACTAGGGCCTAGGCACATGAATTTGATGAGATGAAGTCCAGGTAGGCAGACAGAAGCCAGTATCCAGAGAACATGGTAGAAAGTGCTAGTCGAAGGGCAAGAACTAGCACGGAGGAGGTCCAGCAAGATATAATGGATGGGAGTTTGAAGTAGACATCACGGCAACTCTCTTTTTTTGAGAACTAACCTTTCTACCCACCAGGCAGTTTTCATACACCATATCACACCTTCTTAACCTTGGTTAATTGGACCAAAGAGACACCTGTCTCAAGCTGAACCTTCTGGGAATTTTGAATGGGGGTTCAGTAAATCTAATTTGTCGAATTTTCCTTGAACTGAGCTGACGTGTTGAAGCAGGGCTCTTGGAGACTGCTGGAGCCCTTGTGTACACTAGGAAGCAGTAGAAGCGGCTGCAGAAAGACAAGAATGAGTCAGGCATTCAGAGACAAGCTGAGATGAGAGACAGCATGACTCCAGAGAAGAAGAATGAGACTGAGAGAGTCGTTGCCTGGACTCCTGAGAAATTTCCATCCCTCAACCTAATCCTGTGCCCTTTCACACTAGGTTCTGAGATAACCCACGAACCTTAGAATAAATTCCCTATTCTTCTTAATCCAGTTTGAGTGGGATTCTTTTAGTAGCAGCCAAATAATATTGACTGAGACAGTGTGTTGACAGATGTGCTCAAGACACAAACAGGAAGCTCAGAAACATGCAATTTGCAGGGATACAGACAAGCGAGAGGTTAGCATTAGGAAAACTGGGAAGAGTATCCCGGACAAAGCAGCTTTTAGTCTGGTAAGTAAATGGGTAACCAAGTCAGAGAGTAAACATACAGGATCTGCTTAGAGGAACTAGGGTAGAGGGTAGAGCCTTCCTCACAAGAACAAGGCAGAAAAAGGTGGTTATTAGGTGTCAGGTAAAAGGTCAGCGGCAGACTAAGATCTTCCGATCTATTGAGGATGGGACTCCTTCATGCATTCAGTAAGAATTCTTGGGTATCTACTACAGTCTAGGGGATTTAGTGTGTTAACAGACTGAGCTGTGGGTTCAGTGTACTGTGGGGTGGAGCCAACCCGGGAGTGGAGACCCTATGATACCTGCTGTGGGGAAGAGAAGGCTCAGAGGGCAGAATCGGGGGGCATCAGTCAGCTCATGATGTGGAGTGGATGATAGAATGTTAGAATTTGGAACATTCTGGGGTAAAACAGACCTGGACGAAGTTGGAACTGAGAACTCGGAAAGTAACTTCTTTCAAGGAGCAGCAGAGAGGAAGGTAGGGTGAGGAAGGAAAGAGTGATTCAGAATGGGAGATAAGAAGGTGTCAGGCACACAGCTTGTCTATTTGTCAGTTTCTCCTAGGACCCTGGTGGCAGCTGATGAACCCATAAAAAAATACCTGTTGTGCCTGTTTATGCTGACCTGCTCGACTTTGCCAAAGTTAAAAATTTCAGGAGGATTTGGAAAGCTATAGACTCTAGCCTTTCCTAATTCAATTCTACCTTACCAGATAGGCAAGACTAGATTCCTTTAAAGTAATTCAGCTCAACATCTTCTGGTTAAACTTTGAACCCTCACATACTGGGAAGAAGAAATATAGTAGAGGAAAAGGAGGGAGAAGGAAGGATAAAAATTAAGAGATGCCTCATAATCTGTTGCACATATTGGGATAAAATTAGTCTCCTGTGATCTCCTTCTCTACCTCCCACTCATAATTTTGAATATCTGGTAATCGTAGGTATATCTTTTCACAAAGACCCCAAAATCACTTCTCCAGTGGATGTCAGGGACTCCCTATATAGTGCGTTATTTAACCTTGATAAGATGACCTAAAAACTAACCTAAACAATGACAAATTAGGAGACATGCTATTGGCTCTGGTTTCTTTTCTCATAATCTTATTTCTAGTGTGGTTGTGGTGTTAAATAATTTGAGTCAGAAGATCTAGGGCTGAGTCAGAAATTTCTGCTTGGCTTCTGACTGGTCTTATGGGGAGCAAATTATTTAACCTCCTCAAGCTTTCATTTCCTCATCTGTAAAATGGTATTATGACACATGACACTTGTTCTAATACCCTGATGGGTGATTTTAAAGACCATGTATAAAAACTAATGAAATGGTACAAACACCAGTGGAAGGTAGCCAGGTCCTTTCATAAATCACATAGTTGAGTAAAGAATCTGTATCAGAACCTAATTTTTCTCCTCACTAGCTCTGTGGCCTTTGACAATTCATTTGAGTTCCAAGTCTTGTTTTTTTTCCCTTGTCAAAGAGGTATGATAATATTCTCTGTTTCATGTAGTTTTTATGACGATTAAAATGACATATGTATACTAAAGTATAAAGAATATATTAGTGATTACAATTCTTAATGATGTCCCAGAATAGAATAATGATACTATTTTGATTATATTTTCTTGTTATAAAAGTATTAATATAATTTTATATTAGTATATTTATATCAGATCCTTTCAAGATTCTTTTCTTTTTTTTAAATAAAAGCATTCTTTTTTTAAAAAAAAATATTTACTTAGTTATTTTTTATTTGTTGCACCGGGCCTTCGTTGCGGCATGTGGGATCTTCGTTGCGCCGTGCGGGATCTTTAGTTGCGGCATGCGGGATCTTTTAGTTGCAGCTTGCGGGTTCTTAGTTGAAGCATGTGGGATCTAGTTCCTTGACCAGGGATCGAACCAGGGCCCCCTGCATTGGGAGTGTGGAGTCTTAACCACTGGACGACCAGGGAAGTCCCAAGATTATTTTCATTGAGATTTGTTCTGATATGCAGAGTCAAATTTAAATGAGACATAATCACTTAAAAATGAAACTTGAAATTCAATTACAGATAAAAAATGAGTGCATCCTTAAAGCAAAGATCTTTCATATATTTCACTTCTAATGAAGTCTTTTAGAAAGCAAAAATGTTATAGTCTGTTTTTATTCATAATTTATCAGTTTAATACTTTTTTGAATTGAGGGAAATACGGGTTTTATATATATAGGGATAAGGTTATAATAAAAGGGTCTGGGGCTTCCCTGGTGGCGCAGTGGTTGGGAGTCCGCCTGCCTATGCAGGGGACACGGGTTCGTGCCCCGGTCCAGGAAGATCCCACATGCCACGGAGCGGCTAGGTCCGTGAGCCATGGCCACTGAGCCTGCGCGTCTGGAGCCTGTGCTCCGCAACGGGAGAGACCCGCGTACCGCAAAAAAAAAAAAAAAAAAAAAGGGGTCTGGTTACCCAAATATGGTTCAGGTTTATATTGAGATTATTACCACTCAAAGGAAGTCCTTTTTTTGCATTTTTTAAAAATTAAAATAGTCTACACTTATACTGGCTAAATTCTAATGTTCTTTAATCTTTTATTTCCTTGGAAGATAATAGTTGGAGAAACTGCTGTGTTTTGCCTACAACTGGCCACAAGGGATTTTGAAAACCAGGAGAAAACTATTTTAACTGGAGACTGTTGCTATATAAACCCACTGGTGAGGAGAACTGTGCGATTTCTTGGTATGTGTTCATTGAATTGTTTTTATTGTTACTGAAACAATGTTTATGTATAAGCCAACCTTTAAAATGACCAGCATATTAACTGTATTTGAATATTAGATTATATTTTCTTTGAAATGTTTCAATTTGGTTTTTAAAAATAAATACTGCATACTATTTTCTCTCCTGTTTTGCAAAACTCCATTTCGTGGTGTCATTTCCATATTATTTTAAGGAAAACAAATCCCACCACACTTGGATATTTAAATTCTAAAAGAAACTAAAAATTATGTAATTTAAAGAAATGATTTACTATGTTTATTAAATTTCAGAAACAGCGCTTAGGTAGAAATGATAATCTAGGTTGTTTATCAAACATCATGAAGGACAAGCAAAATAGCTGGACAAATAAAAGAAATGCTGTATTTGTTAATTATCATAAGTAGCACTCCATGAACTACTTCTGGGGTGTTTTTTCTTTTTTTACCAAAAAATGGTACAAAAACCATTTTTTACAAAAATTGGTGATTTTATTAGGGGACAAGATTTACTGATCCTTTAAATCTCAAATTCTAGCACTAATGATATGAACATTGACGAATTACTGAAAATCATCTCAATTCAAAAGACACGTGGCCAAGACAGGTTTTTTTTAACTCAAACAATAAAATTTAATATAGATTATTATTTCCTGGCTTTATCAAATAAGAAAAAGTGCATCTATATATACAAAATAACATTTAAGATAAATTCTGATCAGTATTAAGATTACGGATACTGTAACCCTTCAATATATTTCTCATATTGATGGGAACAAGATGAAGACTTTGGAGATATTATGCACAGCTCACCTAATCTATATATAAACCCACTAAAGACTAATCAAATGTCATCATGCCTTTAAATCTCTCTGGAGACGAAAGGTCTTCATATCTAAGACTGTTCATTTTATTGCCGTCAACTTATACATCCCCACAGCCCTCATTTATACTGTGGAAGGGATAGCTTTTATATGAAACTTTAAAAGTTATATTTTTCACATGCATCAATGCTGTGTTCTTGACCCATTTAATCTTTGCATGAGAAACATTTAATAACAAAATAAGCAATAATATACTCAGAACTAAAGTATTTTGATGAAGTTGAACCTTCCTAAATATTGTTAAATTATATTATGCCTACTTAAGTAAAATATTTTTATTCATTTACTCACATATTTCTAAAGAATATACAGGCATACCTCCAAGATATTTGAGCTCAGTTCTAGACCACTACGATAAAGCGAATATGGCAATAAAGCAAGTCACATGAAGTTTTTGGTTTCCCAGTGCATATAGAAGTTACGTTTACACTCTATTGTAGTCTGTTAAGTGTGCAATAGCATTATGTCTTAAAAAATACATACCTTAATTAAAAATACTTTTAAAAATTAAAATCACTAAAAAATGCTAATCATCACCTGAGCCTTTAATGAGTTGTAATCTTTTTGCTGGTGGAGGGTCTTGCCTCAACGTTGATGGCTGCTGACTGATCAGGGTGGTAGCATCTGAAGGTTGGGGTGGCTGTGGAAACTTCTTAAAATAGGACAACAATGAAGTTAGCCACAGTGATTGAGTCTTCCTTTTACGAACGATTTCTTTGTAGCATGCAATGCTGTTTGATAGCTTTTTACCCATGGTAGAGCTTCCTTAGAAATGGTAGTCAATCCTCTCAAACCTTGCTGCTGCTTTATCAACTAAGTTTATGAAAGATTCTAAATCCTTTGTTGTCATTTCAACAGTCTTCACAGCACCTTCACCAGAATTAGATTCCATCTCAAGAAACCACTTTCTTTCCTCATCCACAGAAGCAAATCCTCATCCATTCAAGTTTTATCATGAGATTGCAGTGATTCAGTCACATCTTCAAGCTCCACTTCTATTTCTAATTCTTTTCCTATTTCTACCACATCTTCAGTGACCTTCTCCACTGAAGTCTTGAACCCCTCCAAGTCATCCATGAGGATTGAATCACCTTCTTTCAAGCTCCTGTTTAATGTTAATATTTTGACCTCTTCCCATGAATCATGAATGTTCTTAATGGCATCTAGAATGGTGAATCCTCTCCAGAAGGTTTTCAGTTAACTTTGCCCAGATCCATCAGAGGAACCCCTATCTATGGCAGCTGCAAACTTATGAAATGTATTTCTTAAATAATGAGACTTGAAAATCAGAATTACTCCTCATGACCTGCAGAATGAATGTTGTGTCAGCAGGCATGAAAACAACATTAATCTCATTGTACATCTCCATCAGAGCTCTTGGGTGGCCAGGTGCGTTGTCAATGAGCAGTAATATTTTGAAAGGAATTTTTTTTCTGAGCAGTAGGTCTCAACAGTGGGCTTAAAATATTTAGTAAATCATGTTGTAAACAGATAATGCTGTCATCCAGGCTTTGTTGTTCCATTTATTGAGAAAAGGCAGAGTATATTTAGCATAACTCTTAAGGGCCTTAGGCTTTACGGAATAGTAAGTGAGCATTGGCTTCACCTTAAAATCACCAGCTGCATAAGCCCCAAGGAAGAGAGTCAGCCTGTCTTTTGAAGCTTTAGAGCCAGGCATTTTCTTCTCCTTAGATCTGAAAGTCCTTGATGGCATCTTCTTCCAATAGCAGGTTGTTTTGCCTACATTGAAAATTTGTTGTTTAGTGTAGATACCTTCAGTAATGATCTTAGCTAGATCTTCTGGATAGCTTGCTGCAACTTCTGTATCAGCAGTTGCTGCTTCACTTTCTACTTTCCTGATATGGAGATGACTTATTTCCTTAAACCTCATGAATCATCCTCTGCTAGCTTCAAACTTTTCTTCTGTAGCTTCCTCACCTCTCTCAACTTTTTTTTTTTTTTTTTTTTGCGGTACGCGGGCCTCTCACTGTTGTGGCCTCTCCCGTTGCGGAGCACAGGCTCCAGACGTGCAGGCTCAGCGGCCATGGCTCACGGGCCCAGCCGCTCCGCGGCATGTGGGATCCTCCCGGACCAGGGCACGAACCCGTGTCCCCTGCATCGGCAGGCGGACTCTCAATCACTGCGCCACCAGGGAAGCCCTCTCTCAACTTTTATAGAATTGAAGAGCGTTAGGGCCTTGCTCTAGATTAGGCTTTGGTTTAAGGGAGTATTATGGCTGGTTTGATCTTCTATCCAGACCACTAAAACTTGCTCCATATCAGCAGTAAGGCTGTTCCGCTTTCTTATCATCCTTTAAGAACTTTTCCTTTGCGTTTGCAACTTGGCTGACTGTTTAGCACAAGAGACCTAGCTTTCAGCCTATCTCAGCTTCCGACTAAGCTTCATCATTTCTAGCTTTTGATTAAGAGTGAGATGTGTGACTCTTCCTTTCACTCGTACACTTAGAGGCTATTGTAGGATTTTTAATGGCCTAATTTCAATAATGTTGTGTCTTAGGGAATAGGGGGTCCTGAGGAGAGGGAGAGAAATATAGGGGAACGGCTGGTTGGTGGAGCAGTCAGAGTACACACATTTATCAGTTAAATTCACTGCCTGGTATGGGTGCAGTTTGTGCTGCCCCAAAACAATTACCATAGTAACATCAAAGATCACTGATCACAGATCACCAATAACAAATATAATCATAATGAAAAACTTTGAAATATTGGGAGAATTTCTGAAATGTGACATAGACACACAGAGTGAGCAAATGTTTTTGGAAAAATGGTGCCAATAGTGTTGCTCAATACAGGGTTGCCACAAACCTTCCATTTGTAAAAAAAATGCACTCTCTGCAAAGCCCAATAAAGCGAACCTCAGTAAAACGAAGTCCGCCTGAACGGCACACAGTAAAGTGTGCTTTTAAGTCTCTGCATGTTTCTTACTTCTTATATGATTTTATAAAATATTTAGGAGTGCTTTGGTTTGTTTCTTATTTCCTTGTTTATCATGATTTGGATGTTTCTAGTTTGTTAAAATAAAATGGAAGCTTGCGTGCAAAGCATTACTGCATAATAAGACATCACTCTTCATAGCGACTTTATTCTGGAGGTCAGCACAGTGGATACACTCATGAGATCTCACTTTAATAAGTATCTTTATAGTTAACTTCAATATTGGCCTTGGGCCTGATGCACTATTTTAATTCTAAAGCACATTTGGGAACGTTACAAGTATCAAGAGACATTTCCATATCCTTATCACACATTCCTCTGTATTTTAAACAGGAAAACTTATTGTACCAGATAAAAAGAATGGTTTGGTTAAATAAAATGAGTACTTCTTAGCCTAGGTTTCAAGAGAAAAGAGGTGAAGACTTGCCATTTATATTGCCGTGCTAGACCATGAGATTTGGAAAGAGAGAGTATATGCGGTAACATTTTATTGAGCTTTGTTCTTTTCCATTTCTCTGCTTATGCCAGATTTCTGATTTGAGTATCATTTACTTGTATGGCTCATGGAATACTGGTAAGATGTAAAGAAAGCTTTTCATTGCTTCCTTGTAAGTTTTTTCAATAGAGAACTAAGGTCTTTGGTTCATGGTGGTTTGTATGCACATAGAGTTTTGCTATGTGCAGGTTTGGGTGCAAGAACCTTGCATAATGTTACATAATATTTTGAAAATGAAAAGGATAGTCATGTATCTAATCCTGGAAAATTATTTGAGCCTGGTGAGTTGCAACACAACTGCCAATAATTATGTAAAGGCTTAGGAAACAAACAATCCAGAAATATATGACAAAGAAAAAAAAGCATCGAATTATCATAATAGAATTTTATGACTTTTTAATGAGCCGACTGTTTGGGAAGTATTAGTTTGGCATAGTTTTAAAATGTCCTGATGGATTTTATTACCCAAAATTATAAAAGAACGGATTTCTTTACATAGATACCACATCTTTGCGGATTGTATCTGTAAGTTTATTGACAATGATGCCAAAGAATTTATTTTGCCTATCCTATCTAAGTAGAAAGATAAGTTTTGGCGATAATGACCAATGACATTGAATTTAGAAAATATTTTTGGTATTTGAGTAAATTGGCATGTTCCTTACAAAAGGGGAAACATTTATGTACTTAATTTTATACCTTCAGGTAAACAAAGTAAATAAATTTTACTACTGCAAAGATAATTTAAACATTATAATGTAATTGCTTTATTATTTACTAAATTGTCCCAAATTTGATAAATTGAAACTCAAGCCATAAAAGATAAGGCGGGACTTAGCTGTTATGTAACTTTAAAAAATGTGTTTCTGATGGCGATATAGAGATTAATCTGAAAACATTCTGCTTTACTTAAGATTTTCCATGGTATTTAAATGAAGACTGATGGCATTGGATTTTGCTGCTAATTGGCACCTCCAGCTGAGTTAATATCAGTTTGAATGAGCTTAAGAGGCATAATCAAAGGGAGATGACTGCTCTGCTTAATGTTAGTAAGATTAAAAAAAAATGCAAAAATAGGGAAAAAATAAAGATTACTAACATTAGCAGAAGGTGATAGACTGAACCCTCTCAAGGGAAACACATCTCCATTTAAAAAATCTCATTATCCAAACACAGCCTTAGAATATATTTTCTTCTTTTATCATATGTCTTATAAACCTGTCGTGCATAAAAATGTAGCCAGTGGTAGACAGCTCAATATGTTAAATAATTTAACACTCCCACTACTTCAGAAAGCAAAGGGAGGAGCTGGAGGGAGTGAAATGGAAGGAACCGTATATATATATATATATATATGTATGTAGGAACTATTTTATAGTTTCTAAAATATTTCCATCTTGGTGTATTGTAAATTAACCACAATAAACCAAAAAATTAAAATGGTGTGTTTTCTTCCTCAGGAATTTATACGTTTGGACTGTTTGCTACAGACATCTTTGTAAATGCTGGACAAGTAGTTACAGGAAATCTGGCTCCACATTTTCTCGCCCTGTGTAAACCCAACTACACGGCACTTGGGTGTCAGCAGTATACGCAGTTCATCAGTGGGGAAGAGGCCTGCACGGGCAACCCGGATCTCATCATGAGAGCAAGGAAAACATTTCCATCCAAAGAAGCGGCTCTCAGTGTCTATGCAGCTATGTATCTGACAGTAAGTAAGAGTTAGAAACCATTCTTAGTTTGTCTTTTTGGTAATTCTCCCAAAGCAGAAATTATTTCTCCCTGCCATAATGGAAGTCACAGTAACAGCTTTCTGCAGGACATTTAATTTATTTTTAATGATAGCTGTTTGTACTGTGAATAAAATTAAGTCAGTTGACTCTCGTGAGATTACGTGTGGGTATTTGGTTGTATTAAAAAATATAGCCATTAGCATTTCCATTTGAGAATATGTTTGTCTTTATTATTAAATAGGGCTTAATGGAAACAAATTTGTCCTATAGCAGTTGCCATAAACTTGTAATAGTGCAATTAAGAGAACTACCCAGGCCTCTTAGCCACCTACTCAAGTTCTAATGTACTCTGGTGAAGGTGGGGAAAGAGGCACTCTTCTTCCAGAAAGTTCTTTTGTTATTGGTAACTATATCATCTTAATATCTCAATGAGTGTTTTAATATTTTCTCATAGAACTAACCAAAATGCCCTTAAAAATCATGTATATTTTCTTTATTCTTGAGTATTTGCCATCATTTTAGTGGTAGGAGCCAGGCCCTAAGTGCTGCTATCTTAGGACATTTAGGTGGAAGTAAGTGGTCAAAGCTGAATGCATTAATGACAGGCAGGAGTACAAAGAAGGGCAGCCTTGGCAGGCAGCTCTTGACCCCAGTATTTATATCCATCAGTCTTTCCCTCTATCACCAGAATGTGCCTTGCCAGCTATAAGGTTGAACTCCCAAAAGTGTGCTTTGAAGGCTTTTCCATAGCTACAATAAAAAGTGCAGAAAATTTTTCCTTTCGGAGTTCTCCTGTCCAACAATGCCAATAACTACTTCTGATTTCAGCTCATTGATGAGACCTCAGGACCAATTTGAAACCAAATTTGATAATTTCTGATTTCTTGAAAAAACGCAGAATTATTTTTACCTTCAACGAGCTATTTGATTATGGAAATGTTTCTAACGCTCCTGATGCAATCTTGTCAGTTTATCTCTAAAAGAGAGAATATCTGCTGTGACACCTCTACCTGAGATTGGAAATAAAGGTTACTAAAGAAAGGACAAGTTAAGAGAGGAACTATGGCATCATACATAACATTCACAATGGCACGATAATTTTGGAGGTCATAAGGGTGTGTGCATTTTTTTTGTTGTTGTTTGTTTGTTTTTGCGTTACGCGGGCCTCCGACTGCCGCGGCCTCTCCCCTTGCGGAGCACAGGCTCCGGACACACAGGCTCAGCGGCCATGGCTCACGGGCCCAGCCGCTCCGCGGCACGTGGCATCCTCCCGGACTGGGGCACGAACCCGTGTCCCCTGCATCGGCAGGCAGACTCCCAACCACTGCGCCACCAGGGAAGCCCAGGGTGTGTGCATTTTAACATTTTAAAAGTTTTTAATCCAAGCTAATCTACCACTTTTTTTTTAATTTAATTTTTTTTAAAATATACAGCAGGTTCTTATTAGTCATCCATTTTATACACATCAGTGTATACATGTCAATCCCAATCTCCCAATTCATCCCACCACCACGCCCACCCCCCGCTGCTTTCCCCCCTTGGTGTCCATATGTTTGTTCTCTACATCTGTGTCTCTATTTCTGCCCTGCAAACCAGTTCATCTGTACCGTTTTCCTAGGTCCTGCGTTAGTATATGATATTTGTTTTTCTCTTTCTGACTTGCTTCACTCCATATGACAGTCTCTAGATCCATCCACGTCTCTACAAATGACCCACTTTCATTCCTTTTTATGGCTGAATAATATTCCATTGTACATATGTACCACATTGTCTTTATCCATTCGTCTGTTGATGGGCATTTAGGTTGCTTCCATGACCTGGCTATTGTAAATAGTGCTGCAATGAACATTGGGGTGCATATGTCTTTTTGAATTATGGTTTTCTCAGGGGATATGCCCAGTAGTGGGATTGCTGGGTCATATGGTAATTGTATTTTTAGTTTTTTAAGGAACTTCCATACTGTTCTCCATAGTGGCTGTATCAATTTACATTCCCTCCAACAGTGCAAGAGGGTTCCCTTTTCTCCTCACCCTCTCCAGCATTTGTTGTTTGTAGATTTTCTGATGATGCCCATTCTAACCGGTGTGAGGTGATACCTCATTGTAGTTTTGATTGGCACTTCTTTAATAATTATTGATGTTGAGCAGCTTTTCATGTGCTCCTTGGCCATCTGTATGTCCTCTTTGGAGAAATGTCTATTTATGTCTTCTGCCCATTTTTTGATTGGGTTGTTTGTTTTTTTAATATTGAGCTGCATGTGCTGTTTATATGTTTTGGAGATTAATCCTTTGTTGATTCATTTGCAAATATTTTCTCACATTCTGAGCATTGTCTTTTTGTCTTGTTTATGGTTTCCTTTGCTGTGAAAAAGCTTTTAGGTATCATTAGGTTCCATTTGTTTATTTTTGTTTTTATTTCTATTACTCTAGGAGGTGGATCAAAAACATATTGCTGTGATTTATGTCAAAGAGTGTTCTTCCTGTGTTTCCCTCCAAGAGTTTTATAGTGTCTGGTCTTACATTTAGGTCTCTAATCCATTTTGAGTTTACTTTAGTGTATGGTGTGAGGGAGTGTTGTAATTTCATTCTTTTACATGTACCTGTCTAGTTTTCCCAGCACCACTGGGAAAAGAGACCATCTTTTCTCTGTTGTATATCCTTGCCTCCTTTGTCATAGATTAGTTGACATAGGTGCATGGGTTTATCTCCGCACTTTCTATCCTGTTCCACTGATCTATATTTCTGTTTTTGTGCCAGTACCATATTGTCTTGATTACTGTAGCTTTGTAGTATAGTCTCAAGTCAGGGAGTCTGATTCCTCCACCTCTGTTTTTTCCCTCAGGGCTGCTTTGGCTATTTGGGGTCTTTTGTGTCTCCATACAAATTTTAAGACTTTCTATTCTACTTCTGTAAAAAATGCCACTGGTAAGTTCATAGGGATTGAATTGAATCTGTAGATTGCTTTGGGTAGTATAATCATTTTCACAATATTGATTCTTCCAATCCAAGAACATGGTATATCTCTCCATCTGTTGGTATCATCTTTAATTTCTTTCATCAGTGTCTTATAGTTTTCTGCATACAGGTCATTTGTCTCCCTAGGTAGGTTTGTTCCTAGGTATTTTATTATTTTTGTTGCAATGGTAAATGGGAGTGTTTCCTTAATTTCTCATCATTAGTGTATAGAAAAGCAAGATATTTCTGTGCATTAATTTTGTATCCTGCAACTTTACCAAATTCATCGATTAGCTCTAGTAGTTTTCTGGTGGCATTTTTAGGGTTCTCTATGTATAGTATCATGTCATCTGCAAACAGTGACAGTTTTACTTCTTCTTTTCTAATTTGTATTCCTTTTATTGTTTTTTCTTCTCTGATTGCCGTGGCTAGGACTTCCAAAGCTATGTTGAATAATTGTGGTGAGACATCCTTGTCTTGTTCCTGATCTTAGAGGAAATGCTTTCAGTTTTTCACCATTGAGAATGATGTTTGCTGTGGGTTTGTTATATATGGCCTTTATTATGTTGAGGTAGGTTCCCTCTCTGCCCACTTTCTGGCGAGTTATTATCATAAATGTGTGTTGAATTTTGTCAAAATCTTTTTCTGCAACTATTGAGATGATCAGATGGTTTTCATTCTTCAATTTGGTAATATCATGTATCACATTGATTGATTTGCATATATTGAAGAATCCTTGCATCCCTGGGATAAATCCCACTTGATCATTGTGTGTGATCCTTTTAATGTGTTGTTGGATTCTGTTTGCTAGTATTTTGTTGAGGATTTTTGCATCTATATTCATCAGTGATATTGGTCTGTAATTTCATTTTTTTGTAGTATCTTTGTCTGGTTTTGGTATCAGGGTGATGGTGGCGTCATAGAATGAGTTTGGGAGTGTTCTTTACTCTGCAATTTTATGGAAGAGTTTGAGAAGGATGGGTGTTATCTCTTCTCTAAATGTTTAATAGAATTCACCCGTGAAGCCATCTGGTCCTGGACTTTTGTTTGTTGGAAGATTTTTAATCACTGTTTCCGTTTCATTACTTATGATTGGTCTGTTCATATTTTCTATTTCTTCCTGGTTCAGTCTTGGAAGGTTATACCTTTCTAAGAATTTGTCTGTTTCTTCCAGGTTGTCCATGTTATTGGCATAGAGTCGCTTGTAGTAGTCTCAGGGTGGTTTGTATTTCTGCAGTGTATGTTGTAACTTCTTCTTTTTCATTTCTAATTTTATTGATTTGAGTCTTCTCCCTCTTTTTCTTAATGCATCTGGCTAATGGTTTCTCAATTTTGTTTATCTTCTCAAAGAACCAGCTTTTAGTTTTATTGATCTTTGCTATTGTTTTCTTTGTTTCTATTTCATTTATTTCTGCTCTGATCTTTATGATTTCTTTCCTTCTGCTAACTTTGGGTTTTGTTTGTTCTTCGTTCTCTAGTTCCTTTAGGTGTAGGTTTAGATTGTTTATTTGAGATTTTTCTTGTTTCTTGAGGTAGGCTTGCATTACTATAAACTTCCCTCTTAGAACTGCTTTTGCTGCATCCCATAGGTTTTGGATCATCATGTTTTCATTGTAATTTGTCTCTAGGTATTTTTTGATTTCCTCTTATTTCTTCAGTGATCTCTTGGTTATTTAGTAACGTATTGTTTAGCCTCCATGTGTTTGTGTTTTTTAACTTTTTTTCCCTGTAATTGATTTCTAATCTTATTGTGGTCAGAAAACATGCTTGATATGATTTCAATTTTCTTAAATTTAGTGCCGTTTGATTTGTGACCCAAGATGTGATCTATCCTGGAGAATGTTCCATGAAGAAAGTGTAATCTGCTGTTTTTGGGTGGAATGTCCTATAAATATCAATTAAATCTAGCTGGTCTATTGTGTCATTTATAGCTTGTGTTTCCTTATTAATTTTCTGTTTTGATGATCTGTCCATTGGTGTAAATGAGGTGTTAAAGTCTCCCACTATTATTGTGTTACTATCAATTTCCTCTTTTATAGCTGTTTAGCAGTTGCCTTATGTATTGAGGTGCTCCTGTGTTGGGTGCATATATATTTACAATTGTTATATCTTCTTTTTGGATTGATCCCTTGATCATTATGTAGTGTCCTTCCTTGTCTCTTGTAACATTCTTTATTTTAAAGTCTATTTTATCTGATATGAGTATTGCTACTCCAGCTTTCTTTTGATTTCCATTTGCATGGAATATCTTTTTCCATCCCCTCACTTTCAGTCTGTATGTGTCCCTAGGTCTGAAGTGGGTCTCTTGTAGACAGCATATATATGGGTTTAGTTTCTGTATTCATTCAGTCAGCCTGTGTCTTTTTGTTGGAGCATTTAATCCATTCACGTTTAAGGTAATTATCACTATATATGTACCTATGACCATTTTCTTAATTGTTCTGAGTTTTTTTGTAGGTCCTATTCTGCTCTTGTGTTTCCCACTTAGAGAAGTTCCTTTAGCATTTGTTGGAGAGCTCATTTGGTGGTGCTGAATTCTCTTAGCTTTTACTTGTCAGTAAAGCTTTTGATTTCTCCGTCAAATCTGGATGAGATTCTTGCTGGGTAGAGTAATCTTGGTTGTAGGTTTTTCCCTTTCATCACTTTAAATATGTCCTGCCACTCCCTTCTGGCTTGTAGAGTTTCTGCTGAGAAATCAGCTGTTAACCTTATGGGAGTTCCCTTGTTTGTTATTTGTCATTTTTCCCTTGTTGCTTTCAATAATTTTTCTTTCTTTTTAATTTTTGTCAGTTAGATTACTATGTGTCTTGGCATGTTTCTCCTTGGGTTTATCCTGCCTGGGACTCTCTGCGCTTCCTGGACTTGGCTAACTATTTCCTTTCCCATGCCAAGGAAGTTTTCGTCTATAATCTCTTCAAATATTTTCTGGGGTCCTTTCTCTCTGTCTTCTCCTTCTGGGACCCCTATAAGGCAAATGTTGTTGCGTTTAATGTTGTCTCAGCGGTCTCTTAGGCTGTCTTCATTTCTTTTTATTATTTTTTCTTTATTCTGTTCCACAGCAGTGAATTCCACCATTCTGTCTTCCAGGTCACTTATCCGTTCTTCTGCCTCAGTTATTCTGCTATTGATTCCTTCTAGGACTCAATTTCAATTATTGTATTTCAATTATTGTATTGTTCATCTCTGTTTGTTTGTTCTTTAATTCTTCTAGGTGTTTGTTCTTTAATTCTTCTAGGTCTTTGTTAAACACTTTTTGTATCTTCTCAATATTTGCCTCCATTCTTTTTCTGAGGTCCTGGATCATCTTCACTATCATTATTCTGAATTGTTTTTCTGGAAGATTGCCTATCTCCACTTCATTCAGTTGTTTTTCTGAGATCTTATCTTGTTCCTCCATCTGATACATCGCCCTCTGCCTTTTCATTTTGTCTATCTTTCTGTGAATGTGGTTTTTGTTCCACAGGCTGCAGGATTGAGGCTATGTAAGAGGCTTGTGCAAGTTTCCTGATGGGAGGGACTGGTGGTGGGAAGAGCTGGGTGTTGCTCTGGTGGGCAGAACTAAGTAAAACTTTAATCTGCTTGTCTGCTGATGGGTGGGGCTGGGTTCCCTCCCTTTTGGTTGTTTGGCCTGAGGCGGCCCAGCACTGGAGCCTATCCTGCTCTTTGGTGGGGCTAATGGCCGACTCTGGGAGGGCTCACGCCAAGGAGTACTTCCCAGAACTTCTGCTGCCAGTGTCCTTGTCCTCATGGTGCGACACAGCCGCCCCCCGCCTCTGCAGGATACCCTCCAACACTGGAAGGTAGGTCTGGTTCAGTCTCCTATGGGGTCACTGCTTCTTCTCCTGGGTCCCGATGCACACACTACTTTTGTGTGTGCCCTCCAAGAGTGGAGTCTCCCACTGGAGACTGGAGTTTCCCCCAGTCCTGTCGAAGTCCTGCAATCAAATCCCAGTAGCCTTCAAGGTCTGATTCTCTAGGAATTCCTCCTCCTGTTGCCGGACGCCCAGGTTGGGAAGCCTGACGTGGGGCTCAGAATCTTCATTCCAGTGAGTGGACTTCTGTGGTAAAAGTGTTCTCCAGTTTGTGAGTCACCCACCCAGCAGTTATGGGATTTGATTTTATTGTGATTACACCTCTCCTGCCACCTCATTGTGGCTTCTCCTTTGTCTTTGGATGTGGGTATCTTTTTTGGTGAGTTCCAGTGTCTTCCTGTTGATGACTGTTCAGCAGTTAGTTGTGATTACGGTGCTCTAGCAAGAGGGAGTGAGAGCACGTCCTTCTACTCCGCCATCTTGAACCAATCTCCTCTTTATTACTTTTCACTACCTGGACTTTTAAAAAAATCCCATCAAGAAAATTTTTATAGAGTTAAGGATCAAATCTCATCCTATCCATTTTCTCTTCTGACTTCTGTACAATTTTCCAGTTACAGTTTCCTTCTTACGCTCACTCTGCTCCCAACTGTGTTCCTCTAATTTCTCCTGATTTCCACTACACACTTGAAGGTGTGTAGACTTTATATGAAATCTAAGCTTTGCGTATTCTTTCCTATTCACTAAATTGCTTGACTGCATGTTCCACCTCTCCTAGAATATGGAACATTCAGCCTTAATATGAAGATTTAAAACTTGAGTGAATCAGGAGCCATAAAGTACTTTTCACTCATTGTCATCACATCTAAATCTGATGTTTGTATTTGTATCTGGGTATGAGTTGTAAATGTATCTGCATATACACATGTGATCAAGCCAATGACTTTAGACAAATTTTAGAATACTCTCTGACCCCAAATACTGTGACATGGTTATCTTAGCACTGATATAGATGTTAGATTTTACTGTGTAATCAGGGTGTGCCAATGGTGGTGAATGTGTTAGTATAGTGAGATACTTGGTCTTTTTATTCTGCCAAAATGGTGTGTCTGCCGGCATTTGTTTTAGCAACTTCTTTTTTTTTTTTTCAACTTACTTAAAGACATTTATTTAAACTGCTTCTGAATTATAAGCCATACTGTTCTAATATGTAATAAACCTTTGGAGATGTTTTAATAATAATTATTATTATTATTAGCAAACATTTATTGAGCATTTGCTATATGCCAGGCATGAGTGCTTTACTTTTACTAATTTATTTAATACATTACTAGTTCTTATTTATGTGTTTTAAAATTTGTTCTTTATTTATCATTATTATTATTGTAATAACTGATTATTTGTATTAATTTATTGAATCCTCATAACAACTTCATGAAGTATATAATATTATTATGCACATTTTACAGATGAGGACACTCAGAAGGTGAAGTAACTTGCCCGGATCCATAGAACCACACTTTTTCCTGGCTACAATGATTCTAAATGTTCCAGAGAGGGAATCATTAAATCATATTAGCCCTAATGTGTGTGTGGTTAGCTGAGTTCCCTCCTGGTCCTACATAATTTCAGCATACATAAAAGTTAAAACCAAAGGTTCAGATGGTAGATATGTTTAGAGAAAAAAATTAATAACACTCCAGCATTCGGAATTCTTCTATCGTTAAACACTGATTCAGACTAAAAGTCAGCATTCCTGCTTGTAATTACATTGAAGGGTACCGCTGTCTTTTTAACAATAGATTCTGTTCTCTGCTAACTGCTTTTCTCTCTTCTCCACCACCCCTTTGTGTGTGTAAGTGTGGGCGGCTGCCATGGCAACTCTGAATATAACTCCTACTGCAGATGGAGGGAGTAGTCAGGATTTGCTGTTATGTTTGAACCTGTACATATATTTCTTCCCAGCTTCACTGGAGACACCTTGGGCAAACTATATAAGAGAAATGTTGGGGTGTTTCAAATTAATACAGTCTCATGAAACACTTGCCAGAATTTTGACGTGTAGGTAAATAGGGGAAGACAGCCATATACTCAATATTCTCTGTGGAAATAGGCTTATTTCTATATTTAGGGAGAGAGATTTGTTTAACGTGGTGAAGGTGTTATAAATGTATGTAAACACATAAATAAAAATAAATGAGCCCTAGGAGGAACTATGTGAATAAGAACTGAAGAATATTTTCCTGCTGCTTCTCTTTGTGGATTAGTAAATAAAATTAAGGAACTTGAACTCTCCCTTAGCATCTGACTTTAATTAAGGCTTTGGAGATAATTTGGTCACAGAGTTGTTCTCTTTTGCTTTACTGAGAACTTTCAGGAAAAAAAGAAAATCCTATGCCTAGTTTTGCAAATGCTGTCGGTTTCCCAGGAAAAAATTCTAAAGGTTATTTAACCCTCAACCATTACATTTATAATTCAGTGTTAAGTTGCATTAGAATAATATTTAAATTTAGCTGTGTGGTATTCCTTTTCATATAAAATGGATAAAGCTTTTTTTGATTAAAGTCAAATGAACTCCAGAGTTGAGAACGAGACATAATATTTGGTGACTTTCCAGTTAACCTCATAAACCATTGAAAGAAAAAGTCGTAGAATGGTCTCTTTAGGTCACTTCCAATTCTGGCCTTAGATTTTCTGAAAATCTTTTTTTTTTTTTTTTGCGGTACGCGGGCCTCTCACTGTTGTGGCCTCTCCCGTTGCAGAGCACAGGCTCCGGACGCGCAGGCCCAGCGGCCACGGCTCGCCCGCCCAGCCGCTCCGCGGTATGTGGAATCTTCCCGGACCGGGGCACGAACCCGCATTCCCTGCATCAGCAGGCGGACTCTCAACCACTGCGCCACCAGGGAAGCCCTGAAAATCTTTTTTAAAAATGGGAAGGGTCAGCTACATTTATTGAATATTAGTCTTTTCCCACTGTCTGTTGCCACGTAACAAACCACCCTTAACCTCAAAACAAGAATTTATTATCCTCAGGACTCTGTAGGCTGACCTGTGGTTTTCTTGGTAGTCAATCCTCTTTGCTTCTCTCGTGGGTGGCATTCAGCTGACCAGTCAGCTGGGGGTGGACTGAGCTGGGACAGCCCCAATAGCTGGGCTCTCTCATTCTCAAGAGGCCTTTCTCACAGGTTGTTTTCCCTGACAGAATCTTAGAGCAGCCTACCAAGAGGGCAGAGGTCCAAGCTGTAAGGCATCCTGAGGCATAGGTTCCAAAACTTGTTCAACATCCCCATCTCTGTATTCTCTTGATCCAGTCACATCACAAGGCCAGCCCAGATTGATGGGGATGGAGAAACAGTCTCCACCTAGAGATGGGAGGCACAGCAAAGTCAGATTATAAAGAGTGAATATGCTGGGAAAGGAGGAATTTGTGGACATTAAACAATTTACTACAGTCTTTTCCCAGAATATTAGTAGAAAGCTCTAAAATATCATTTTCTTCTCTTCTTCCTCCTCGTTGTCGACAGATCATTCGTATCATCCTACTGTCACTTCCCACATGGCCATCTTTTATAATAAGTTCACAAGGTCCCACGTGCAGCAATGACTGCTTGCAGGCTGCCAAGACCAGAGTTAAATAAACACAGCCCACTGGTGTGTCTGCCCCTCCTTTTGTGATGTTTTACCTAATTCTGCACAGGGGCACGAGCAGGGCTTCATTCTGGGGTACAGGAACTTGGCGGAGCATGCCTATTACTTGCAGCAGTTGGCTCCATGAGACTGACTGGTCGGGGACTGTGTTTGGAGAAGAAGTGTTGGGGTGGGTAAAAAGAAAAGTTCTGGGCTGCCTTCGCAAATTGGTCTTCACTGGCTGGTGAGACCTGGCTGCCCTCAGAAAGCCATTCCTCTAAATCTTCTCTGCTCAGGAGTCATTTAACACTGAAATGTGTAAGGTCCCTGTGCTCTAGATTTCAAATGAGCAAATTTTATTCTACTAGATAATATATCAAAAAGTATTTACTGAGCACCCACTCATAATGTGGCTGCTGTGCTATTACTTGACTACCTGTGCCACAACCACTGATATTAGCCGACTGACGGTTCTGCTGTCCGCCTTCAGCTATGTGTTATTGGTAACAGGTGGGGAAGGTACGAAAGGTATCTGCAAAGTACCCATGGGGTTCCAGTATTTTCACTACCATAGACCCCTTTTATAGTTTATCTTTCCCCTCCCCCCCACTCCTCCATGAACTCCATGTCTTTAAGTTTTCTATTAACACATTAACACTTTTCCTTCTCGCAACTTAGGCCCAGATATTAAACAATGGTCCATAATAATAAAACTATAATATGCTGCTTTGAAACTGCACAATACAGTTATTAAAACTGCACACATACAATTATTAAATAACAAGCAGTAAATGATTAAAGACACATGGATACTCTGCCTCTTCACCTTAATTTTACCTGGCTTCTGTAAGTGACACTTATATCTGGGTATTCGGTGATTGACCTGTGGCTTTGTAGTGGCATCTGGTTTTCTGGTCACATCACAAAAATTCCTGTGCATTCCACAACATATCAGAACCACTCAGCAGCATGAGATCACCAGTGTCGCCAACTGACTTAATATAGTTCCAGCCAAAAGCAAAGAGTTACTGACATTTTACTTAGTGCGTGTGGGCTTATTATGGGTAAATATACTGTTCTGTTAGGTTCGTTGAAATATTGAAAAATATGTCGTGGCATTCCATTCATACATCTGGGGTTTCTTAGGTGTTAGCAAACTCCAGCTTGGGGATTGCTGGCAGCACTTGCACATTCTAATTAGGAAAAGGGGACTTACTATCATTGGGCAATATAATATAAGATAGCCAGGGCTGCATCATGACTTTTGTAGGCCCTAGGCACTTACATGTGCCTTCATAGGCCCCTTCTGCCATTAAAACAAAATGACCTCATTACTATAAAAACAAATTTGTAAATAATATACATTCAACATTTTCTTTACTATTCACTTTTTCCTTCTGATTTTAAAAGATATTAAGACAGTTTCATGGGTCCCTAGAAGTATCATGGGCCCTAGAAGTATCACTGTGCCTACTGGAGAAGTTTGTCCTGAGGATGGCACATAATAAAGCTCTAAGTGAAATATGATTGTTAGTGTAGCAGGTAATGACAGGGGGAGCCACTGAGTGTCCAGGAAGGAAGAGATCACTTCTGACAAGCACCATGGGGAGAGCTTCAGAAGTAAGTGGTCCTTGGGATGGATCTTGGAGATGAATATGATTTGAATAGGTAAAGAAGAGGCATTCCAGGTAAGGGGACAGGGAGAGCAAAGGCCAGGAGCAAGAAACAGCAGACACAATTAGGATGGACTAAGGTGGGGAAGCTCACATTAGGAGTATATGGTGTGTGTGTGTGTTGTGGGGGGGGATTGTGAGGTTTAAGGATTAGCAGGAATAAATAAATCAGAAAGACCTTGTAAACCAATCTGAGGCCATATGCTTGAGTTAATAAGCAATACAGAGTAAAATAACGTTGCAGAAGCAGTTCTTTAGAATGATTTTATTTACTTCAGTTTCATTAAATATATTTTGAGTACTTAGAATGCATCCAGCCTGTACATACTGATATCAACTCCTCCTGAAGTTTAAAATGGCCTGATAGAGAGTAAAGAGGGAGTTAAAAAGGAAAGAAGCTAAAAGCTTAGGGCATATTTTAAGGTTGTCAATCTCAGACATGAAACGATAGGGATTTAAATTCAGCTGGTTTCCTTAAGATTGAAAGTCCTAGTGCTGATGAGACCAGAGTCAGACGATATGAAATGTATAGATTCAAGCAGCTGAGGGATCCCTAAGCAGTTTCTCTTAGAGCACAGGAATAGGAGTCAGACCTAGACCTAGAGCCAATGCTCTGCTGTGCACCTCAGGGTTTATACACCACCACCAGCTTACTTAGGTGCCGTGGCTAAACGGAGCCAAGTCCCTGGGCCCAAGTTTTGTATTTCATACTGTTTCTGTATTCCATCCTCCTGTTCCCCAGCTTCCATTTGTTAAAAAGTAACTGTCTAGCATCATACTAAGTACTCTCTATGCCTTAATCTTCACAATGGCTGGAATGAGGTTGGCTGTCTTCATTTTAAAGGTAACAAAGCTGAGGATACAAGAGGCTAATTAATGTGATTAAAGGTATTCAGCTAGTTTTTGTTAGAGCTGGTACTGTGACCCAGGTCGGTGTGACTCCAAAGCCAGTATTTGGTCTCTTATATTGCACAACCTCCTGAGATGTGCCCCAGTGAACAGAAGGCAGCTACATTCTGAGTTATCTTCAGAGTCCAGTACCTTACATATAGTAGGTGAAGAAAACTACTTGTTGATTTTAATTGAAATGTTCCACAATATGAATTAGGAAGGTTGTCAAAAAAGTATGCATTCCATAAGTTCCTGTTTTGTGTCCTATTTTCCAGGCAGCCAGGTAGCTCAAACACTAAAAGTTACACAAATGGTCATTATTACTGGACTTTAATTGTACTTTGATTTTAAGCGAATACGTATTTTATTCTTATGAACCTTAATTTTGAATATCTGTGTTCTGCACATTGTTTGAGATGTTAAAAGAACTTCAGTTGCTTTTAAAAAGACAATTTCTAAGTTATCTTCAACTTCTTTACAATGTACAATAATTGGCGACATAATAACCTAACTACTACTGGCCATGCTTAATGCTGATTAGGCCTCTGTGGTAGGCAATATTACTTTGATGTTACGGGCCAGAACTGTATTCATAAGTGTGGAATGTGTCTTCCCAAGGCTCCAGTGTGCTAACCACCTCTTGTTTATCTTGCCTGATCAGAATGATGTCTTGGATGTAAGGATCAGTATTGTAGTCTGTGAGATGTTCAGAATGTCCACCTCACTTCAGACTATGATGTGGCAAAGAGTAGGAGAGTTAACATAGCACTGACATAAACTGTGATGTAAGGAGTTGCTCGTTCCATGTGAATGTGAACCGTTTCTTATCCTCTTTCTTGAATGAGATAGAAAAGAACACATTTAACAAGTCAATGGTCACCACTACTTGGTTGAAGATTCAGTAGTCTACATTCATTCTCCAGGATCTGTCCAGACCGGTGAATTAAATGGAGACGAGGAGACCTACCACCCCTGCATTCTTAAGATCCTAATCGGTGGCATTAAATCCTCACCATCTTCCCTTTCCTAATGCAATATTATTTTTTATTTATTATCTTGGCAGGACTGGGAGAATATAGTTTCATAAGCTTCCAATTGAATTACCCAATACTCCAACTGCCCAGGGGAAGATGACCACTAGGTGTGCTCTCAGACCTAGTAAATCCACTGTGAGCCAGACTCTGGCCTGGACTCATTTATTTAGTCCCTATGTGACCGACCCTACTCTACCATGAGGCCATGATGATGTTAATTCAGGTGTCCAGGTAACAATGTCCATTGGAATCCTATGTCCAATAGTCCTCAAAATATCTGGATATTCTCTTTTCCCTAGTGTAGTCACCTGAATGAATGGTCACAGGTCCTTTTGGGGCAGGACTGGGAAAATCATTACAATGTATACTTTCTATAGTTTTGCAGGTCCTTCCCTCTGGAGACCAGCTGCCTCTTCAGTCAGTGAGTTTGATTCAGGTCTGATAACTGCACAAAGGAGTAAAAGTTTTTATTGCAGCATCCACTCTCAGCTCTGCATTCTTGCTTTCTTGTGATTATATATTAAGTAGTCTCATTGGCTCCCCATCTGTTTTGCCCCTAGGGAAGACTATGAGCTATAAATCATCTTTGAAACTTGCTGCTGGTCAAGTCTGCTTGGCTGTCACTCAGGCCTTCTGCATTATTATGATAATTGAGACACTCCCTCCCACCCCACCCCTCTTCTGATGGTTAAACACCCATAATAATAATTGGCTTCTCTTTCTTCAGGCTCCTCATCATCTGCATAGATATCAAGGAACCCAGCTCTGTGATAGGCTCTCCTACCATCAACCCTGGCCTGCACAGGAGAAGCGCCACTGAACTTCTGTGTCACGCTGGTGCCCCTCTCACTTAGCACACTCCTGATGCCTCAAGGAATAGCTCCTAGGTCCTCCCATGGTACACAATACTCTGGTGCCCCTTTGAGATCATGTTGTATGTCCATTCCAGCAACACCCACTTCTCTGAGACTTTTCATTTGTTCCCCCACCAACTGCCAAGGCAATTCAGGCATGTCAGCTTCATTAAGAGAAAGGAACCATTTGCTCTAGGCTTTCAGGAGCCAGCCCAGCAAGGTGCTTGTACTGTCCCCTGGGGCCTTGCAAGAGTGTTAAATCCTACATCCCCAGGGAACGTGTCCTGGTGTCAACAAACACTCCCTTACCGTGTTTCGGTTTCATCTTCCTTGATAAAGACCCCTCAAAATCCAGCCCTGTAGGTCTGTCCTGGCTCTAGCCAGTGTGTACTGGCTAATTCTTGCAGCTCTTTGGGGGTGAAATCTATCTGCTTCTCATCAGGTTCATCACATCCTGGGCAACTGAGTCCTAGTTATTTGCCTGGCAGCCAGGAGGGGAGGTGGGGGCAGATCATGAGGGGTCCCCTGGCACTGGGGGACAGAGACTTCTCATTCCGCCACAATCATGCGTCCTGGCATGGGTGGACTGGGGGAGTACCAGCACTTTGTAGGTAGAGGTGGGCCGCGTCTGAAGGCTCGGAGGGTTTAGAGGAGTCTTCGTGAACCAAAGTCTTCAGGCACATCCAGCCAGATGTCCCCATCCTTTGTGTTAAGGTCTTAGATTTTCCAAACCAGGGTCCTGACCTTGGCACCATAGACCTGCCTTAGCTGAGCACTCAGTCATCTTTGAAGGCCCCCTGACTCTTAGCTAGTAAGTCGTAAATTAGGCCTTCAGCTTTTTCTACCCTCGCACTGCAGAATAAACAGCCTCTTTCTAAGTTACCAAAGAGGCTCTCTGGCCGACACACTCAGTTTTCATTTGTTTGTTAACTACCCTCAGCTTTTCATTTTCTCTCTGTAGGGCACCAACACGACTTAATAAGAGTCAGCCAGTTTTATTATCCCTGAAGGCAGCGTTTCCCCGATTCTCAACTGGATCATCAACCTGGTTAGCATCTTCCTCCCACCTAGTGTGACCAACTATCAGACTTCAGACTTTCAGTGGTAAAATCGGGAAAGTTTGTGTAAACCAGGATGAATTGGTTACCCTACTCCTACCGGAGCATTCTCCCAAGCCACTACTGATGGCTTTTAGCAATTGCATTGCTATCTGGCAGACTGTCTGTGCCCCACACACCACATAGAACTGGGTCCTTATTTCCGCCAGGATTTGTTCCCAAACCCTGTCTTACCACCTGCTTTCTTAGACCAGCCCTGGTACCAACTCCATTAGTTAGGATCCTCCAAGAAGTGGACGAGATTTATTGGCAGCTTGGAGGGGAGGCAGTCCTTTCAAAAGTTAGAGGAAAGTAGCAAGGTTGGATAGGGAGAGTCTCAGCCAGTCTTGAGCAGAGGTGGTCCATTAGAAGAGCCCCACATTGGGCATAAATGGCCAAGCCTTAGGTCCTCTGCCATTCTTAGTCGCTGGTGGGGGTCTGGCCAGGAAGATTGTGGCCTCTTCTCAGACACTGTGGAGAATCCAAATGCTTTACAGGTGGAGATTCTCAGCTCACTGCTCTCCTAACAGCAGAAGAGCTTGATCTTTTCTGAGGGGAGATCAGAGCAACTTACCTCTGTGGCTGCCACACAGCTTTCATCTAGTTCTAACTCAGAGAGGATCTAATAAGATAAGGGCTTAGTAGTGTGATGTATTATCTTCTGTGATCCTCCCTGTGTCAAATATATTTGCATTTGAATTGCCTTAATGTATAGGAAAAAAATGATAACACCGTAATTTCAGTCATCAAGCTCCTCCTAAACTGACGATATAGTTTAAATCCAGATTTCCTGTCACGTCCTCCACTGTATTACAAAAGACATCACCTTTTCCTATGAACACAGTCTGCTTTGAGCCTTTCATTTGTTTATGCCATTTAAAGAAAACCTTGGAAGAACAAAGGACTTCAAATAACAAATAGAAATTCTTTTATAATAATATAGAAATTTAGGGCTTCCCTGGTGGCTCAGTGGTTGAGGGTCCACCTGCCGATGCAGGGGACACGGGTTCGTGCCCCGGTCTGGGAAGATCCCACATGCTGCAGAGTGACTGGGCCCGTGAGCCATGGCCGCTGAGCCTGCGCGTCCGGAGCCTGTGCTCCGCAACGGGAGAGGCCGCAACAGTGAGAGGCCCGCATGCCGCAAAAAAAAAAAAAAATATATATATATATATATATATAGAAATTTAGAGTATAAAAATAATTATTACTGAGCGCTCACTGTGCGAAGCGTTTTACATACAGTTTATTTACTGCTTCCTTTCCTTCCTCAAACATACTAATCAGGCCTCTTTCTATATATAGGGATGTGTGCCATTAGCTATATACAATGGAGGGAAATATGATTTCCTTAGAAATGCTAAAATTTCCACCACCAAAAAATAAAACCAGCAATCACACAGAAACCATCCATTAATTTGAACTACCATCCCATTTCTGAAAGAAGCTTCTAGAAAGACTAGTTTATACTTCCTCACCTTCTAAACTAGTTACAGTATGGGTTTTGTCCTTCTCCACCCCGCATACACTCTACCTAAACCACTCTTCAGATTTCATCCACCAGAGGTCTTAATCAGAAGCCTCTTCAGATCCTTGTCTTTCTGACCATTTCAACATCACTGAGACTCCTGATCACCCCATCCTATCTGAACTTTTCTCTTTTTTTAACCTTTGAGAACATTATATTTTCCAAATTGGCCTTCTGTCTCATTAAGTGCTTTACTGCAATGTCAGAAAACCACCCACCAGCATTTACCAGGTTTCTGTTCTTGACCTCCTTTTCTTCCCTCTGTTATCTCTCCCAAGGATGATCTCATTCATCACCATTTCCATGTCTTTTGAAGTGAACCCTCAAACTCCTTCCCTGGCCTATCCTCTCTCCTGAACTCCAGAGTTTATTCCTAACTTGAACATAAATATGTTGTGTTTCATCAGCTCCTTAAACTCAGCATTTCAAAAATGAAAATCATGACCTTGCCATTGCTCCAAACTAGCTACTGCTTTTGTATCTTCTGATTTGATTATTGGCATTCCTACCCTCCCAGTTACCCAAGTGAAACCTGTGTCTTCCTCAACTCCTCCTACTTCCACACCCCAACATCAGATGTCTGATTAATTATGTTGGTTCCACATGTGAAATCTCTCAAATCCAGACTCTTCTTCTCCACCCTGCCCCCCACACTTCTGCTTGAACATGGGTCCTTTAAATCACTTGCCTCGACTATTGCAGCAGCCTCCCAAAAAAGCTTCCTAAGAAAGTTCTTCACTTACCCCATCCATTTTACCCTGTGCCACTAGAGTAACACTCCTAAAGCATGAGTGTAAGCAAGTCTGTCTTTGCACAAAAGCTTTTCATAGTCTCCCCTCACCAGCCCCTCAAGGGTCACACTCCTACACGTGATATACGAGAGCCTCTTTGTCCTGTCTTCCCTTCTGCTATAGACTGAATTGTGTCTCCTGCAAAATTCATATTAATATATTGAAGCCCTGACTTCCAATTGATGGCATTTGGAAGTGGGACCTTTGGGGGTTAATTAGGTTTAGATGAGGTCCTTATGATGGGATTAGTGCCCTTATAAGAAAAAACATCCGAGAGCTTGCTCTCTCTCTCAGCCATGTGAGGACACCAAAATAAGGCAGCTCTCTGTAAACCAGGAAGAATACTCTCAGCAGAACCCAACCATACTGGTCCCTGATCTCAGACTTCCAGCCTTCAGAGCTGTGAGAAAATAAATATCTGTTGTTTAAGTCATCCAGTCTATGGTATTTTATTATGGCAGCTTGAGCTAAGATACCTCCCTAAGTTCATAACACCGTCTTTCATGAGCTCAGTTCCCAGGTCACGAGAACTCAGTTCACACTAGATCATCACCACAGTTACTGACCACAGTATTTTTTTCCACTTTAATACTTTTACTTTTGCTGTTCTCTCTCAACCTACAGTATCTGCAGTACCTCCTACCTCCATATTCACCTAATCAAAATTCTAGTCACCTTTTCATGTATCAGCCAAAGTTCTCTACTACACATAATAGAAAGTGAATCTGGCTGATTTAGCCCAAATGAGGTGAAAGGACCGGCTGAGAAACTAGGTTCAGGGAATGAGCAGGAACCGATGGAACCTGAGCAGCTGGAACTCAGCCAGAATCTGACCACAGGAAGGGCTTGGTGAGGATACACTGCTGTGACCACAGGACCCGTTCACCACATTGCCACCCTCTTGCCATGCCTCTACGAGCACGGCTTCCACTGCAGCTCCCGGTGGAATGAATATTTCACTTTATCCGCTTCTCTGTGTCACTTGCAGGCCTGCAGGTACATCTGATTGAGTGTGGGTCACGTGCCAGCAGCTGGCTTGCCAGGGCTTTGAGGAAGGCACTGTCCAGCTCTTGTTGGCTTTATTGGTGGGATAGAGTCTGTGCTTCCCATATGGGAGGTGTACTGTAAGGAAGGGGGTTCAAACATTTTGTAGTAAAAAGAAACACGCTCTTTACCTTTATAACCTAGAGCAAGGTTGATCTCCTTTTTGAAGTTTAGTCACATCTTTTTAATTGAAATTACTCTACCCGTCTTCAGTGGCACACCTAGCCTATTTGACACCAAAGCACATCATTCTTTAGCATCCCTTCCTTTAAATGGAAAAATTACTTTCAGTAATAGTTATATGATAACAGTAATAATCATTTTATTGATTCATTTTTTCAGGTTTAAGATAAATAAGAATGTTTTAATTTTAAAGGCGTTAAAATTTGGTAAAGTGTTTCATGTATGAACTAAAGTTTTCACTTACCCAATAAAAACACTATACACTGCTTTTCCATTATTTTATGATTTTATTATGCTGAAGTATCTTATTATTTCATTACATCATTTCATTAAGTTAAACATAAAAACTCCAAGTAGTCACGTAGATTGGCAGAATCAAAATAATTCAAGGTCTTTTTCTTCATCTTTACAGTTACTAAGCTTCATTTTTTTTCCCTCTCAAATCTCCTGTTTAAATGTGGCACCATAGGGGTTTGAGACACTCCATGACCAAAGTGTGCTTGAATGGTTCCCAACCTTTACAGACTTACTCTCCAGATGAGTATGTGTGGCTGAGTCCACATGCCAGAAGTCGAAAGTATAGCTGGGAGTTCAAGTTAACTTCCATGTACAATGCAATATTTATTAGAGATTATGTAGTCAAAATGTGCTGATTTGAAGATCATATATATATATATATATAAATATATATATTAACACTCATCAGTAACAGCATCAATTATTTCAGCTTAAGCCAATGTTCCACTTACTATTGCTCCTTAACAAACCATCCCAGACTTGGAATAAAACAATTTACAGTGCTCACAGATTCTGTAGGTCAGATATTAAAAAAAGACGCAGCATGGCTGTCTTGTCTCTTCTACATGATGTTTTTGGCCTCAGTTGACAAGACTCAAAGGCTGGCTCCAAGGGCGCCTTGATATCTAGAGCATGGAATCATCTGAAAGATTGTTCATTCAGATGCTGCATCAGGGCTGGGAGGACTTGAAGACTAGGGCTACTTATATATGACTTTTCCATAGGTCTTGGCTTCCTCAGAGCATGGCTGCCCCAGATGGTCAGGTTTCCTACAAGACTCCAAGCACCAGTGTTCCAGTGAACAAAGCAGAAGTTCATTGGCTTTTATGAGCCAATGCACACCTGCTGCATTTTGTTGTTTACAAGCAAGTCATAAGACTGCCCAGATTCAAAGGGAGGAGAATTTGACTTCACCACTTAATGAGGGAATGGCAAGGGAGCAAGGGGATGGCGGGACTGTTGCAGCCATCTTTGAAGAGTACAATCTGCCATAACCAACAAAAGATCCTGGGGGGCAGAAGTCCCTATTCACTGACATTGTTTAGAATTGCCTGGCAATTATAGAAAGCAGTTAGACAGTTGGTTTTATTATTGTATTCCCTTTATTGCCTGCACCTGGGGCAGACTGCTGTTCCCACTCTGCCCTTAGTATGCCACTGCTCATGTTCTGATCTGGGAAGGCCTTGGTAAATTAGCACTTAAAAAGGGTAAAGTTTCTCCCAGTTGTTTTATTATTTATGTATTTCTGCCTCCAGTAGATTATAAATTCACTGAGGTTAGAGACCATTTCTTTATAGCCACCACAATGCCAGCAGTAGCATGAGTATAATACAGACTAGAAACGTATGTTGATTGGTTCAAACAACTACACTCTATTTTAAATGCTCATTATTTGTAACTACGAAGTTTAGATGTTTTCCCCTTGCCCCCTAATAAATCTATAATCTCTAATTATAGTGATCTAGAAAATGATACTCAGAGGTTGTTCCTATACAAAGCACTGGATTGATCCTTCTGAATAAACAGGTCAAATTCCTTTTTTTTTTTTTAAGTTTAAATTTTATTTCATTTGTTGGTACAGACTCTTTTTTCTAACACCTTTATTGGAGTATAATTGCTTTACAATGGTGTGTTAGTTTCTGCTTTATAACAAAGTGAATCAGCTATACATATACATATATCCCCATATCTCTTCCCTCTTGCGTCTTCCTCCCTCCCACCCTCCCTATCCCACCCCTGTAGATGGTCACAAAGCACTGAGCTGGTCTCCCTGTGCTATGCCGCTGCTTCCCAGTAGCTATCTATTTTACATTTGGTAGTGTATATATGTCCATGCCACTCTCTCACTTTGTCCCAGCTTACCCTTCCCCCTCCCCATGTCCTCAAGTCCATTCTCTATTAGGTCTGCGTCTTTATTCCCATCCTGCCCCTAGGTTCTTCATGACCTTTTTTTTTTTTTTTTTTAGATTCCATATATATGTGTTAGCATACTGTACTTTTTCTCTTTCTGACTTACTTCAGACAAGACTCTAGGTCTTGTATGACAGACTCTAGGTCCATCTACCTCACCTCACAAATAACTCAATTTCGTTTCTTTATATGGCTGAGTAATATTCCATTGTATATATGTGCCACATCTTCTTTATCCATTCATCTGTCAATGGACACTTAGGATGCTTCCATGTCCTGCCTATTGTAAATAGAGCTGCAGTGAACATTGTGGTACATGACTCTTTGAATTATGGTTTTCTCACGGTATATGCCCAGTAGTGGGATTGCTGGGTAGTTCTACTGTTAGTTATTTAAGGAACCTCCATACTGTTCTCCATAGTGGCTGTATCAATTTACATTCCCACCAACAGTGCCAGAGGATTCCCTTTTCTCCACACCCTCTCCAGCATTTATTGTTTGTAGATTTTTTGATGATGGCCATTCTGACTGGTGTGAGATATCTCACTGTAGTTTTTCTTTTTTTTTTTTTTTGCGGTGCAAGAGCCTCTCACTGTTGTGGCCTCTCCCGTTGCGGAGCACAGGCTCCGGACGCGCAGGCTCAGCGGCCATGGCTCACGGGCCTAGCCGCTCCGTGGCATGTGGGATCTTCCTGGACCGGGGCACGAACCCATGTCCCCTGCATCAGCAGGTGGACTCTCAACCACTGCGCCACCAGGGAAGCCGCTCATTGTAGTTTTTATGTACTTCTCTAATGATTAATGATGTTGAGCGTTCCTTCATGTGTTTGTTGGCAGTCTGTATATCTTCTTTGGAGAAATGTCTATTTAGGTCTTCTGCCTATTTTTGGATTGGGTTGTTTGTTTTTTTGATATTGAGCTGCATGAACAGCTTGTTAATTTTGGAGATTAATCCTTTGTCAGTTGCTTCATTTGCAAATATTTTCACCCATTCTGAGGGTTGTCTTTTCATCTTGTTTATGGTTTCCTTTGCTGTGCAAAAGCTTTTAAGTTTCATTAGGTCCCATTTTTAAATTTTTCTTTAATTTCCATTTCTCTAGGAGGTAGGTCAAAAAGAATCTTGCTGTGATTTATGTCATAGAGTGTTCTGCCTATGTTTTCCTCTAAGAGTCTGACCTTACATTTAGGTCTTTAATCCATTTTGAGTTTATTTTTGTGTATGGTGTTAGAGAGTGTTCTAATTTCCTTCTTTTACATGTAGCTGTCCAGTTTTCCCAGCACCACTTATTGAAGAGACTGTCTTTTCTCCATTGTATATTCTTGCCTCCATTATGAAAAAAGTGGTGACCATATGTGCGTGGGTTTATCTCTGGGCTTTCTATCCAGTTCCTATGGTCTACAGTTCTGTTTTTTTTTTGTTTTTTTTTTGCTGTACGTGGGCCTTTCACTGTTGTGTCCTCTCCCATTGCGGAGCACAGGCTCCAGACACGCAGCCTCAGTGGCCATCGTTCACGGGCCCAGCTGCTCCACGGCATGTGGGATCTTTCCGGATGGGGCCACGAACCCGTGTCCCCTGCATCGGCAGGCAGACTCAACCACTGCACCACCAGGGAAGCCCTACAGTTCTGTTTTTGTGCCAGTACCATACTGTCTTGATTACTGTAGCTTTGTAGTGTAGTCTGAATTCAGGGAGCCTGATTCCTCGAGCTCCGTTTTTCTTTCTCAAGATTGCTTTGGCTATTCGGGGTCTTTTGTGTTTCCATACAAATTGTGAAATTTCTTGTTCTAGTTCTGTGAAAAATGCCAGTGGTAGCTTGATAGGGATTGCATTCATTTTGGAGATTGCTTTGTGTAGTATAGTCATTTTCACAATGTTGATTCTTCCAATCCAAGAACATGGTATATCTCTCCATCTGTTTATATCATCTTTAGTTTCTTTCATCACTGTTTTGTACTTTTCTGCATACAGGTTTTTTGTCTCCTTAGGTAAGTTTATTCCTAGGTATTTTATTCTTATTTTTGCAATGGAAAATGGGAGTGTTTCCTTAATTTGTCTTTCAGATTTTTCATCATTAGTGTATAGGAATGAAAGAGATTTCTGTACATTAATTTTGTATCCTGCTACTTTACCGCATTCATTGATTAGCTCTAATAGTTTTCTGGTAGCATCTTTAGGATTCTCTATGTATAGTATCACGTCATCTGCAAACAGTGAGAGCTTTATTTCTTCTTTTCTGATTTGTATTCCTTTTACTGTTTTTTCTTCTCTGATTGCTGTGGCTAAAATTTCCAAGACTATATTGAATAATGGTGGTGAGAGTGGAAAACCTTGTCTTGTTCCTGATCTTAGTGGAAATGGTTTCAGTTTTTCACCATTGAGGACGATGTTGGCTGTGGGTATGTCATATATGACCTTTATTATGTTGAGGTAAGTTCCCTCTATGCCTACTTTCTGGAGGGTTTTTATCATAAATCGGTGTTGAATTTTGTCGGAAGCTTTCTGTGAATCTATTGAGATGATCATGTGGTTTATATTCTTCACTTTGTTAATATGGTGTATCACATTGATTGATTTGCATATATTGAAGGATCCTTGCATTCCTGGGATAAACCCCACTTGATCATCGTTTATGATCCTTTTAATGTGCTGTTGGATTCTGTTTGCTAGTATTTTGTTGAGGATTTTTGCATATGTGTTCGTCAGTGATATTAGCCTATAGTTTTCTTTCCTTGTGACATCTTTGTCTGGTTTTGGTATCAGGGTGATGGTGGCCTCGTAGAATGAGTTTGGGAGTGTTCCTCCCTCTGCTGTATTTTGGAAGAGTTTGAGACGGAGAGGTGTGAGCTCTTCTCTAAATGTTTGATAGAATTCGCCTGTGAAGCCATCTGGTCCTGAGCTTTTGTTTGTTGGAAGAGTTTTAATCACAGTTTCAACTTCAGTGCTTGTGATTGGTCTGTTTATATTTTCTGTTTCTTCCTGATTCTGTCTTAGAAGGTTGTGCTTTTCTAAGAATTTGTCCATTTCTTCCAGGTTGTCCACTTTATTGGCATATAGTTGCTTGTAGTAATCTCTCATGATCCTTTGTATTTCTGCAGTGTCAGTTGTTAATCCTCCTTTTCATTTCTAATTCTATTGATTTGAGTCTTCTCCCTTTTTTCTTGATGAGTCTGGCTAATGATTTATCAATTTTGTTTATCTTTTCAAAGAACCAGCTTTTAGTTTTATTGATCTTTGCTATTGTGTCCTTCATTTCTTTTTCATTTATTTCTGATCTGATCTTTATGATTTCTTTCCTTCTGCTAACTTTGGGATTTTTTGTTCTTCTTTCTCTAATTGCTTTAGGTGTAAGTTTAGGTTGTTTATTTGAGCTGTTTCTTGTTTGTTAAGGTAGGATTGTATTGCTATAAACTTCCGTTTTAGAACTTCTTTTACTGCATCACATAAGTTTTGGGTTGTCATGTTTTCATTGTCATTTGTTTGTAGGTATTTTTTGATTTCCTCTTTGATTTTTTCAGTGATCTCTTCGTTATTAAGTTCTGTGTTGTTTAACCTCCATGTGTTTGTATTTTTTAGTTTTTTTCCTGTAATTGATATCTAGCCTCATAGTGTTTTGGTCAGAAAATATACTTTATATAATTTCAATTTTCTTAAATTTACCAAGGCTTGATATGTGGCCCAAGTCATAATCTATCCTGGAGAATGTTCCATGAGCACTTGAAAGAAAGTGTATTCTGTCATTTTTAGATGGGATGTCCTATAAATATCAATTAAATCTATCTGGTCTGTTGTGTTATTTAAACCTTGTGTTTCCTTGTTTATTTTCATTTTGTATGATCTGTCCATTGGTGAAAGTGAGGTGTTAAAGTCCCCTACTATGATTGTGTTACTGTTGATTTCCCCTTTTATGGCTGTTAGTATTTGCCTTATGTATTGAGGTGCTCCTGTGTTGGGTGCATAAATATTTACAGTTGTTTTATCTTCTTCTTGGATTGATCCCTTGATCATTAGGTAGTGCCCTTCTTTGTCTCTTGTAATAGTCTTTGTCTTAAAGTCTATTTTGTCTGATATCAGAATTGCTTCTCCAACTCTCTTTTGATTTCCATTTGCATGGAATGTCTTTCTCCATCCCCTCACTTTCAGTCTGTATGTGTCCCTAGGTCTGAAGTGGGTCTCTTGTATACAGCATATATACAGGGCTTATTTTTGTATCCGTTCAGCCAGCCTATATCTTTTGGTTGGAGCATTTAATCCATTTACATTTAAGGTAGTTATTGATATGTATGTCCCTTTTAGCATTTTCTTATTTTTGGGGGGTTTTTTATTGTAGGTCTTTTCCTTCTCTTGGGTTTCCCACCTAGAGAAGTTCCTTTAGCATTTGTTGTAAAGCTGGTTTGGTGGTGCTGAATTCTCTTAGCTTTTGCTTGTCTGTAAATGTTTTAATTTCTCTGTCGAATAAGAATGAGATCCTTGCTGGGTAGGGTAATCTTGGTTGTAAGTTTATCCCTTTCATCACTTTAAATATGTCCTGCCACTCCCTTCTGGCTTGCAGAGTTTCTACTGAGAGATCAGCTGTTAACCTTATGGGGATTCCCTTGTTTGTTATTTGTTGCTTTTCCCTTGATGCTTTTAATATTTTTTCTTTGTATTTAATTTTTGATAGTTTGATTAATATATGTCTTCGCATGTTTCTCCTTGGATTTATCCTGTATGGGACTCTCTGTGCTTCCTGGCCTTTATTACTATTTCATTTCCCATATATGGGAAGTTTTCAACTGTAATCTCTTCAGATATTTTCTCAGTCTCTTTCTTTTTCTCTACTTCTTCTGGGACCCCTATAATTCGAATGTTGGTGTGTTTAATGTTGTCCCAGAGGTCTCTGAGACTTTCCTCAATTCTTTTCATTCTTTTTTCTTTGTTCTACTCTGCAGTTATTATTTCCACTATTTTATCTTCCAGGTCACCTATCCCTTCTTCTGCCTCAGTTATTCTGCTATTGATCTCTTCTAGAGAATTTTCAATATCATTTATTGTGCTGTTCATCATTGTTTGTTTGCTCTTTATTTCTTCTAGGTCCTTGTTAAAGATTTCTTATATTTTCTCCATTCTATTTCCAAGTTGTTGGATCATCTTTACTATCATTATTCTGAATTCTTTTTCAGGTAGACTGCCTATTTCCTCTTCTTCTGTTAGGTCTGGTGGGTTTTTCCTTGCTCCTTCATCTGCTATGTGTTTCTCTGTCTTCCCATTTTGCTAAACTTACTCTGTTTGGGGGTCTCATTTTCTCAGGGTGCAGGTTCGTAGTTCCTGTTATTTTTGGTGTCTGTGCCCCAGTGGCTAAGATTGGTCAGTGGGTTGTGTAGGCTTCCTGGTGGAGGGGACTAGTGCCTGTGTTCTGGTGGATGAGGCTGGATCTTGTCTTTCTGGTGGGCAGGTCCACGTCTGGTGGTGTGTTTTGGGGTGTTTGTGGACTTATTATGATTTTAGGCAGCCTCTCTGCTAATGGCTGGGGTTGTGTTCCTGTCTTGCTAGTTGTTTGGCATAGGGTGTCCAGCACTGTAGCTTGTTGGTCATTGAGTGGAGTGGGTCTTGGTGTTGAGATGGAGATCTCTGGGAGATTTTTGCCGTTTGATATTACGTGGGGCTGGGACGTCTCTGTTGGACCAATGTCCCAAACTCAGCTCTCCCACCTCATAGGCACAGGCCTGACGCCTGGCCGGAGCACCAAGACCCTGTCATCCACACAGCTCAGAATACAAGGGAGAAAGATAGAAAGAAAGAAAGCAAAAAGGAAAATAAAATAAAGTAATATAGAATAAAGTTATTAAAATAAAAAATAATTATTAAAAATAAACAAAAATTTTAAAAGTATTTAAAAAAACGAAAGAAGTGCAACCAAATCAAAAAACAAATCCACCAATGATAAGCACTAAAATCTATAGTTTAGAAAAAACAAAACAAAACAAAAAACGGAGAGACAGAAACCTAGGACAAATGGTAAAAGCAAAGCTATACAGACAAACACACACAGAAGCATATGCATACACACTCACAAAAATAGAAAAAGGAAAAAAAAATTATATATCGTTGCTCCCAAAGCCCACCTCCTCAATTTGGGATGGTTCATTGTCTATTCAGGTGTTCCACAGACGCAGGGTACATCAAGTTGATTGTGGAGATTTAATCCGCTGCTCCTGAGGCTGCTGGGAGAGATTTCCCTTTCTCTTCTTTGTTCTCACAACTCCTGGGGTTCAGCTTTGGATTTGGCCCCGCCTCTGCTTGTAGGTCCCCTGAGGACGTCTGTTCTTGGCTCAGACAGGATGGGGTTAAAGTAGCAGCTGATTCGGGGTCTCTGGCTCACTCAGGCTGGAGGGAGGAGGGGTACGGAATGAGGGGCAAGCCTGCGGCCGCAGAGGCCAGGACGATGTTGCACCGGCCTGAGGTGCTCTGTGTGTCCCCCCGGGGAAGTTGTCCCTGGATCATCGGACCCTGGCAGTGGCGGGCTGCACAGGCTCCTGGGAGTGGAGGTGTGGGTAGTGACCTGTGCTTGCACACAGACTTCTTGGTGGCTACAGCAGCAGCCCTAGCATCTCATGCCCGTCTCTGGGGTCTGCACTGATAGCCATGGCTCGTGCCCATCTCTGGAGCTCGTTTAGGCAGCGCTCTTAATCCCCTCACCTCACGCACCAGGAAACAAAGAGGCAAGAAAAAGCCTCTTGCTTCTTTGGCAGTTCCAGACCTTTTCCCGGGCTCTCTCCCGGCCAGCTATGGCGCACTAGCCCCCTTCAGAGTGTGTTCATGCAGCCAACCCCAGTCCTCTCCCTGGGATCTGACCTCCGAAGCCCGAGCCTCAGCTCCCAGCCCCCACCCGTCCTGGCGGGTGAGCAGACAAGCGTCTCGGGCTGGTGAGTGCTGGTTGGCACCGATCCTCTGTGTGGGAATCTCTCTGCTTTGCCCTCTGCACCCCAGTTTCTACGCTCTCCTCCGTGGCTCCGAAGCTTCCCCCTGCCGCCACCCGCAGTCTCCACCCGCGAAGTGGCTTCCTAGTGTGTGGAAACCTTTCCTCTTTCACAGCTCCCTCCCACTGGTGCAGGTCCCGTCCCTATTCTTTTGTCTTTGTTTTTTCTTTTGCCCTACCCAGGTACGTGGGGAGTTTCTTGCCTTTTGGGAGGTCTGAGGTCTTCTGCCAGTGTTCACTAGGTGTTCTGTAGGAGTTGTTCTACATGTAGATGTATTTCTGATGTATTTGTGGGGAGGAAGGTGATCTCCATGTCTTACTCTTCTGCCATCTTGAAACTCCTCCTAATTCCTTAAATAAATTATTTACACTTCCTATGGCACTTTTATTAGAGCCAAGAGAGGAACTGGGCATACACCTTGGCGTTTATATATTTCCCCCAAAGGCCCTCCCGTGGAGTCTCTTTGCCACTCTCATCTCAACTGGGTAAGCCTTTAATCAATCTCGTAATTGGACATGGTGCCTGCAGTGGGTCCATGCACATCCTGAGGGTGGGGAGGTCCTTTTTACACTCTTCAGTGATCCTAGTTACTTGTCACTGCCTGGGGACGTGAAAGCAGCTGAGTTGGATTCACAGGGATGCTGGCTGGTAGGGTCCCTGTCCGCAGCTGAGCTGTGAGTGGTGATGACCACAGCCTCAGCACCCGGTACAGCACCCCCTTGGACCCTTCAGCAGTCAGCTTTACAATACTTCTTATACGCTCAAACAAGCCCTAAAACTTAAGGCCCTTTTGACTCTTACTTTCCCTAAAAAGGGGTCCAACATATTTGTGTGAATAGCTGAATAATAAGTGACATGCTTTTACTGTGTGCGCCAGTACTGTGCTAAGTGCTTTCCATAGATTAGCTTGTTCAGTCCTCACACTTGTAAGCCATGGATATATTATAATTCCCAAATTAAAGATGAAAAAACTGAGACTCAGAGAAATTTAGTAACTTGCCCAGCGTCACACAGCCAGTGTATGCTGGAGCCAGAGTCTGAATCCAGAATGCACCCCAAGTGTATTTTCTGAGCCACTCCCTTGTGCTTCCTCCCCGGTACAGCCAGTAAACTAAGGTGCACACCTGGAGTGCTGACAGTGTAGAATTCCATCCAGGTCCCTTACCTGGGGCCCTTTGTTCTGGGTGGCTAATGTCTCTGTAGTTTCCCAGGAGCGTAGTTTTGACTCCCATGTGCCAATGGTATAATACGGTGTTTCAGCCTGGTTAGTTTCTTAGGGTGAGCCAGAAATCACAGTGCACTTACCAGAATGCTAAAGATAGCCACTGCACGTAAATCAGGCATACTTCTTACACTTAAGTGTTCTTAATGGCCCCAGTGTGCTCATATATTCACAGCTATTAGGTTTAACTAACTTACGGTGACACCCACTAATTCACTTGGGCCATTTTTAACATAGAATCACAGGGTCTTTTAAACTCATTCTGTAATTCATTTTCTTTATTCCATAAAGTTTTCTTAGTGGGTATTTTCATTTCATGAAGGTCTATGCTATTAAGATGATAGCTTTGGGGTTATTTACAAATATAATTAAAATAGGGAAAATTAAATAGTAAAGTTGAACAGTCATTGGAGGTATTACTTCAGCATGAAAAACTTCTCTTCATCCCACCTACAAACATGGTTTAGGCCCTCATCGTAGCATGCCTGGATTACCAATAAAATTTTCCTAATAGCCTCTTCTCCTGCCCATTGTAATCCATTTATTCTTCACGTAGTTTTCCAAGTGACTCTCTAAAAGGGAAATCATAACATGCAGGGCCAGTTTCATTGGGTGTGTAACCTGTGCTGTCACACGGGGGCCCATGCTCAGGAGGGCCCCGTGGTTGGTTTTGATGCTCTGCTCTTGAC